>NW_014569909.1:48937-99116 GCF_001313835.1 Polistes canadensis
AGCTCTCTAGCGTGCGACCAAAAGGTACCTCGCGTCGTTATTCTAATAATCTATTTTCTTTTCAGCCTTTTGTTTGTCATTATACGTTATACCATTTTCATTAAATAAATTGTTCTCTTGCTCCGGCTTTTCTCTCAATTCCGTGAGAGTTTTATGCCTAGGCAAGTAGCTTTTGCCGCGTAAAAGTGTTTTGTTCATTTATCTATCCTGTCTTATCTTACTCATTTCAGCGTTAAACTTGTTAGTAGAACTCATTGGGAGATATTCGACCATTTTCTGGTCACCCATATAAATGCTAGAAACACTGGTAATAATTTATTCACATAGATATACATACTAAATTTATTACTAAATCAAATGATTGTTTAAAAGTACTTTTTATCAACTTTTATAAAACAAAATAAAAAAAAAATCAATGAAAAATGTTTATAATCGTAAAAATACAAAATTGTCAACTTTATAGGACGATCTATAACGTGCTAACGCGATTTAAGCGTCAAGTAATATTTTTATAATAAACCGATTTTCACCTAATATTTAAAGGCATATAAAATACAGTAAATTATAATTTTCTTTTTAAACAGTCCCTAGTAAAAATGTGCATTTTAAATAAATCTAAATAACAGTTATTAGTTTTTATACGATTACACTATTTTATGCTTACTAGAAAACTTTCAAATTTTTTATACTTGGGCGTAAAGTCTAATCTACGAATAAAAGTCCGAAAATGTTTACGAAACAATAATGAATTAAGACATTGACTTGTTCAATACTTCTAATTTAGCGCAGAACCAGCAGTGCGAAATTCTCCGCTAGAATCAGAAAAAAAGTTCGATGAAATAAGTAAAAGTATAAGTAAAGTATTTATTGTTTTTCTTTCTAATACAAACAACTTTATATTTGAATCTTTAAAAACAGAAGGTAACAAATATATTCCCTTTTTTCTTTATATTATATGATTAAAATAACGCAGTATAAATTTTTAATACTTGAAATTCTCACTTTACTATTGATACTTTAATCCTCTACCGCAAAAATACCGTTACGTTGTATTTCTTTTCTCCACACAAAAATCCAGCTTTTGCATATTTATCACCCTTCAGTAATTTTTTTTACTTATTGAGAGTACGTATTCTTAATTCGAATAAAGCATTAATCAGATACACCAGCTTATCGTTTCCATTCGCATTAGTTATCACCATCATTATGCAATACGAGAAAAGTTTACATAAATAAGACTTCGATAACAAATCTTATTATCGCTAACCGAAAATAAAAGACATTTGATTCTTATTAAAACTCGTACGTCGAAAACAGTGAAAGAAATAAAAGAAGAAATTTTTTGATAATACAAATATTACTATCGTATTACATACCAAATTGATCGATAAATCTTTGATTGCTTATATTTTTATGACAAATTATCGTTGTTGCGTATTATACGCAACGAGTGAGTAGGGCGAAGCGCCGGGGCGTGTACGGCTCTGCCGAGACGTGAGACACGCTCGACAAAGCAGTGTCTTTGTTTTTGGTAGTAGCCACGGTAGCGCTGAGATGCTTGTAAGGGCTCCTTCATTCTTCTAGCTTGAGCTCTCCCTCCACATTTATTACGCCAATCACATGTATCGACAGCCACGTCGTCCTCGGGCTTTTCGGTGATTGGTCCGGCATTGCATCGCGTTTTTGTATAAAGCCCAGCGCGTTCTCGCGCCTATCATCACTCTTGGTTCATCACGAGTGATTCATCGCTCGAGATTCATCTAGCTTAGAAAGCTGAGACTTGCGAGAACTACTTCGAGAGGAATTATTTGTATTGCGCATTACTACATCATTTAAGTTCTGCCAGCGACAAGGGACAAAGGCGCTCCTGTACTTGGCCAGAATTATCCTAATTTGTACGGATTCTTCGTCAACGTTTTAACCAGGGTTTTTATGCCAAAAGGCTTTTCCCTGACAAGCCAAATAAAGCGTACTTTTTAGTACTGACTGGGCTCAAATATAATTGTTATTGTGTTTTATTTTCCTATCCTCCTTCCCATTAATAAACAATCTCGATATCACCCGTGAGGGGATTTTTTGATTCACTACAATCCACTGGAGTACCGATTAAGGCATTGGTCGCATCAACAATCGTAATCGTCGCAAATGAGAAAAGTTAGTTACCTCTGCCGATTTTACCACCAGGGACACCACTAAATCTGCCTCAAAAATGTGGAAAAGATTACGGTGGCAGCGAGGATAGAGCCAAATCTTCTTTACAACTTCTAAAAGATATGTTGACCATGCTATTAGCCAGATAGAAGAAAAAACTTTGCCAGGAATGGAGTCACAGGGATAAAGGACAAACTTCGATAAGAAGGGGAAAAGCCTTCGTAAGCTAGGCAGCAACGTTTGAATGGTATCATGAGGGGGCGGTAGACGGCAATACTCGATGAAATGACGTCATTTTCTGTTCTTGAATATAAAAATTATTACTAGAAATGCTATTCTTTCTTACAATTAAATATTTTTTAATTTCATTCTTTTGGACAAAAATTTGTTACTTTTGAATTTCTAATAAACGCAATGCATGATTTGTTGCTATTTCCACCTAAATTTTAGGAGTATAGTAATTTTTGTTTTTTCCTAATAACTCAAATTTGTCCGTAGACGTTTAGTGAATTGTTATAAAAGTAAAAAAAGATAGAACGTAAACAGTCTCTTAAATGAGATATCATCGCTTTTGTCATTAATTTTATTTAGATGTAATTTTTTTCTTAGTCTCCTAGGTGAATACTTCTGAGCCTTCTAGGGAAATATTGGTGAAGTTATCGTTAGTTAGCGGGCTTATGTGCGCTCAATTTACCTTTTAAAATTGCAGGTTTTCTCAGTTGTGTCTTCATCTATTGTAGAAATATTAAGGTACACTCTTATTTCTCCATTACGGACGTACTATGGAAAATCCACGATTGTTTGTAGAGTTATAAATTGTGGAGCTTTAAGCTTGGCAATTTTACTTTACGCTGTAATACCCCACAGCGGTAATCCGTAGATCTAGATTGGTTATATTAAAGTTTTAAAGATTATTAAGTTAATCTGTATGCAAAGTTTAGACTTTTTACTAGTTTGCTAAGCAATATGTCTTCTGTTTAGACGTATTTGATAAATTTTACATTTTATATGCTTTTTCCATGCAAGTTTAGAATATAAATGTAAGTCCAAATACTTAACCTTTGTTACTTGCGGAATTAATATAATATATTGTTTTTGTTTAAGTATTTAGTTTTTCTTTACGGCAAACGTAGTATGTTTACACTTGGTAGAATTTACTTTGATCATTCTGTTACGTAATAATTTCTCATAAAAGTAAATTATTTTTGTAACGATTGAATTTCTTGTTTCGGATCCTTGTTTATTGTAAGCACTGCTGTTTCATCAGCAAAAGTTAGTATGTGCAATTAGTGTTTATTGCTATGTCTGCCGTACAGAGGGTATAGAGTTCTGGCTTAAAGATACTTCCCTGCGGAATTCTTGCTTTGATTAGTTAGATGTTTAAATGAGTGTCTTTTATTTTTACGTAGAGTGCTCTTTCGGAAAGGTAAGATTTTAGGAGTTTGTAATGCGAGTGTGGAAAGTGTTTATTGATTGCTTATAATAATCCGAGATGCTACACTTTATGGAAAGCTTTTTCTATTGTATATCTATGAAGTCGGCAGAACAGTACACTTTATTTTAAGAAGCTTTGATTATCGTTTCAGTTAGTATCATCTATAGTGCGTTTGTCCAGTACTATTTCTCTTATCGTTGGAACAATTTTTGTTGTAGTAGTCCTCTCGTCTGACATCCATTATAATTTATTGGGTGGTAACTGTGGAGATTTACGTATTTAATTTTATCCTCCTTAGGACAGCGTGTTATTAAACTTTTTTTTGCACATTTGACACAGGCTGGATTTTTGTTGCAGTAATGTTTTGTGTGTTTATACGCTTGACATCGTGTGCATTGTAGTATTTCTCTCTTAGTTCTAGGTAGTTTGACTTTAATTATGTTATTTAGCAGGGTATTTTCTCATATATAATTTTGTTATTATCCTGAGGAGCAAGTTGGATAAAAAGAAAGGTAGCAACTGTTGAGTATCGATCTTTGTTCTATTATTTATTAATCTCACCTTGTGGCCAGGTTTATCTAATTTATTTGTTATTTTAACTTTATTTAATTTGGGATAAATTCATTGAATTACAATTTTTTAGCTCTTCTGGTTTTTTTTATACGTGGGTCTTTAGTTTTTAGTGCACTTACTACCTTTCTGAATGTATTTAGGATAGTTTTTTATACTTTTACTTGGTTATCTTTAAATTATTTTATTACATAGTTATTTTGCTCAATTTTCTTATCCAGTAAATCGAGCAGAGGATTAATGATCTCCGCGTCGATGTATATTGATGGTTGTTTTACTTTTTTTTTTCTTCTACATTTCCTGTAGTATTTTGTGGTTTTGTTTACTGGTCGAGTAGATCATAAGAGTTGCTTTCGGGGAATGTCTTAATGCCATTTTGTTGGTAATAATGCGTCAGAGGTATTTTTGTGGTTTTTTGGTTCACCGAACTTGCGCTTTTAAGAAACCTGTAATTTAATTGATTTAGCGGGAATCCAGTTTTAGGAATCTTCCGAATCTGTATCCATCTCACTATCCATACACAAGTTTCTTTTATCTATTTTTATTATTTTTTTTTCTGTACGAGCAAGGTTTGAGGATTGTTTTGTTTCCATCGATGGTTGACCAATTTCGGTACTAGTTTTGGTTCGAATAATGTAGCTTCTGCCGTTATTACCTATTTAAAGAGCTTAGATGTTGTTAATTTCCATGGTCAAAGCTTATTTGACATAGACTTTTACACGCATCTACCCGCAAGGGGGCGTAGTTTTTCGACACTATGATACTTGTCACTTCACTCTTGTATTTGCAATGTAAACCTAACGTAAGGTAGACTTTTTCTAAATGTATTTATTATTTAAATACTTGTATCTCGGGGACGGTAGATAAATACTTTTGAATTTACTAAAGATTGAACGAAGAATTAAATACAAAGTAATTTTAAATGTACCTTTAATATCTACTAAGAAAGCTTTACTTTCTCTTGCTCCCGTTATTACGTAGTACGTGTAAACGATTATTAGTGACTTAAATCTTGACGTTAAAACCATAATTACGAATCTGTCCTACTTCGCTTAAAAAAGAGAGCTACTTCTGCCATCGTAGTTACATCGACTCAGCTTTACAAATAGCAATTTTGAATATATACCACAGCGATGATCCCATGAAGTACGATCCAAAATTATACTTCAGCTTGAATTAAATTAAGAGATTAAATAGAGCATTTTTCTTGTAAGAAACGGCAAATAGAATTAGAATTCTAGTGATATATCAAAACAAAAATTGATTTTTCAAATAAACGGTACATGAAGACAATAAACCAAGATAACTATAGGGCGATTAACTTCTGCTGTAAATATCAGATCGTTATGCCCACGCACCATAAATACAATTTTTCTACAAACCTTGTTAGTTTTCTATAAACAGGTTGATATTCTTACACATTGAAAATCTTACAGATGTCCTGCATATTACAAATGCAACATTTTTCTTACCATCTAAATTAACTCTTGTTAAAGTTTCTTATGCGTGTAATCCTTAAAACTGGAAATATTTGTTCATTTATTGCTATTTTATGAGATTAATGATTCGTATATTTCTTTAAAAGAAATAATTAATAAACTGGTAAGTAAAAAATTCTACTTAAGATTAAACTCTTTTTTTTTTATGTTATATATTGTAAATTTTCTATAATTTTTAAATATGTTATACCTTTCATTAAGAATATTAGAATCGTATTTCTAAAAAATCTATTTTATGTATAGAAGAATATTGCTATTTCCGTCTGTTAAACACATTTATAAGATCTTAAAAAAATTTTCTTATACAGCCAGTATTAAATGTTTTTAAAAATATTAAAAATAAAATATCTCGAATCGTCTACAATGTAGATTATACAGAAATATCTTTCTAACATAAAAAAATTTTAATTCGCCGCTTATCGAAAGCCCTGAAAAATATTTATTTCATTTATGAGGCAAAGACAATGAATTATAATGCATAGTAAACGAATTTATATTGCAGAACTTAGTAGCATAATTACCAAATTTAATTACACTAATTTGATTGTTTATATAAACAGCGATTTTAATAAATATCTTTATTTGATATACGTATTAGTTGGTTATAGTTTTGTTCGTGTTAATACATTTAGTAAATATAAAATTAAAAGACTTGAAAGATAATGCAGTGGTCTTCTCTGGAATATCGGAAAAAGTTCTAAAGAGTGACAATATCAATAATTTAAGTAGTAAATAACAGTAAATAGCAGTAAATAACGCAATAAACGAAGCAGATTGCGTATCTGAGGATCGTACAAGATGGAAATTATGTTAGAATATGTTTACTTTGTTTTCATACAGAAATTAATTGTAATGATGAGCGCTATTATTGATTTATGAAATTATTATTTTATAGATCATTCCTTTAAAGTATCATCGCATTTAACAAACATTTCTAATTTTACGAAATTCGTTAACTATTTTTTTGAAATAATGCAATTCAGGCAAAATTTCTAGCGCTTGAAACAAGAATTGCACGGAAAGTTCCGTTTGAAGCGATCATAGATGATAAATTAAATCCTTTTAAAACACGGAACAAGATGATATTAAGATTATATAAGTCAGATAGTTACTTACTGAACGATAAAACCCAGGTAAGTTAACAGAATGATGTAATGGATTCATTTAAAAGTAATAGCATTTTATCATCTATTATTTTTTTTTTTTCATTATAGACGAAAAGTTTACTGGGATTTTTTGTGGTTTGCTATGAGACCAGATATAGTTTTGTATAGGTCTAACAAACTTAGGCTACACTATCGATATAACAACGACATCAAGTTCACTAGCAATTTAAAAAGCGAACAGAGCTATAAAAGCTGGAGATTGCGATTACACGATTGTTAGTACGGGAATCTTAAGCTTACTTCCCAGAACATCTTACCAACTGTATGATTTAGGTAAAATAAGAGTATACTAGGTATAATTAATTCCAGTTCTTGCATCAAAAGACAAAAATGACATTTTTCATTTATTTTTTTCTTTCAATACTAATTAAAAGTCATAGAACAGCAAATTAAGTTTTTTCGTAATTTATAAATAATTGTTTGTTCTATGCATTCCATTATTTAGATTTGTTGTCGGCAGACGGGGTAAATAGATCTTTTGATAAGAAAGTGTCWGGATTCTCGAGAAGCGACTCGATAGGAACAATTTTCCTTCAAAGTGCCGAAAATGCAAAGCGAGTTTATGCCGTAGTCGTTAATCTTTGTGTCAAGTACACTGAAGCAATTCCAAGAAACACTTGTCTATTTCCCATAACCGAATTTCAAGCTCAAATAATGAAACAGACATTGAAACACTGCGGTCTAAAACCAAACGACGTAACTTACATCGAAGCCGATGGTACAGCAATCAAATCAATGGATCTCGAAGAATTGAAGGCAACAGATCTTGTTTCTGGTCAAGATCGAAGCCTATCTAATCCTCTTTCAATAGGATCTGTTAAGTCAAACATTGGTTACACATATAATAATAATGCAATAAATTCGGTAATCAAGGTAAATTTTCTAARAAGACAAAATTAAATATAAAACAACACAAATTTGGTTTAATATTCTACAWTTGTTTATTTTTATTTCTTGGTACTAATTGCTATGGAGACCGGAGTTATACCTCCGAATCTTCATTCTTCATCCGAGCCTCCAGAAGAGGCCTAATGCCTTCAGGATTATGCCTCTAACCCTAATGCCGCTTTAAACGGTTACTTCTCTCACATAATCCTAAAACATCATTCAAAAGAAAAGCAAAGAAGAAAACTTTCACCATATATTATGCCACGACCTTTTGTAGTTTCTTGTCGAACTCAGGAAATGATATCGTCGATCTTTAATATTGTAAGATATTTATTTTACGACCGAACTAATTAAGCAAAATGATCGTGAATTATATTCTATTTGTGATTAGTTAAATTCGAGGAGAGGAGATAATAAACTGGCTCAATTATATACTGATATTACTGAAAAACCATTTCCTCATTCTTTGTATTCTGAGTATACAATAATTCCAGATTTTTAAGCAACTAATATTTAGCATATGATAGAGATTGTTTAAGCTAATTTGTCAGCTCAATCTCGAGAGATCTCGTTCGTTTTTTCGGGGATAAAATCACAATAAGCTGGAGTGGAAACTACTAATTTTATATTTAAATAAATAAAACAATTTTACATCGTATATAATAAATGTAAAATTCTCTTTCAGGTGAATCGCTAATAAAAATACCAATCTTTGCCGAAGCAATACAAAATTGTAAAGTAGTTTTAAGACCTCGAGGTTATGATATTGTGCATATTATATGCGATAAAAATCCAACAATATACGATAATATTATAAACTGCTTTCTGGGAACAGCAGCAATACAAGTAATAATATATCTGATGTTTCCCTTTCAAAAGTGCTTATTTTTTCTTTTTTTTCAATGAATAATTTCTAATAATTGTTACATAGATCGGTCTGGTAGATACTCTATATGCTGTTGGCTTGAAACCGAATTACATGATCGGGCATTCTGTTGGTGAGCTGGGTTGTTCTTACGTAGATGGTTGCTTCACAGCCGAGGAAATGATTTTAAGCGCTCTTTCCCGTGGTTTTGCTTCAGTAGAAAGTGATTTGATACAAAGAACGATAGCCGCAGTAGGTCTGGGTTACAAACAGTTGCCACATTTCTGTCCTGAAGACATTGATGTGGCCTGTCTTAATGAACCCGACAGTTCTACCATAAGTGGACCTATAGAGTCTATAAAAGCTTTTGTAAAAGAATTACAGGTAATGCTTAGGAGATTTTTTGATAAACATTTAAAATAAGAACACTTTTAATCTATAATTATTTTTTCTTTAGAGTAAAGGAATATTAGCTAAAACCGTGCCCATTAGTAATAGTGATCTTCATAGTCGGTACATTTTACTAACAATTATTTAGTTAATTATACACTAACAAAGTTGTTAGAACATTTAAAAAAAACTGGTTTCTGTACTTATGTACGCACGTAAGAATTTGTAATTCTGTAGCGTTCCGAAACGGGTATAACCTCAGTGACATCGGAACCAGCTGTAATAAAATAATTTCCAAAAAAAAATCAACATCCAAAATAACTTTAAATATCGTGGAAGCAAATATAATACGTACTTTAAATTTATCAATATGGAATAAAGTAAAGATATTTGTGATACAATTAATAAAGTTTTATATATATATTTATATTTGTTGACGACCGACGCCTTGATCGGTACTGCAGTGGTTTTTTATCGTTAAAAAAAATGCCGTCACGTGTAAATCGAGATTGTATATTTGGTAAGAATGAGGATAGGAGAATAATTATAAATAAGACAAATATTTTTAAGCCCAGTCAGAACAAAATAGTAAACTTTATTTGGCTTGTCAGGGAAAAGCTTTTCGGCGTAAAAATCCTGGTTGAAATGTACACGATGAATCTGTACAAAAGCGTATACAAAAACGCAAAATAATTCTTACCACGTGTAGGACTCCCTTTCTCCTTTATCGCTGGTCGAACTTAAATGATGTACTGTTGCGGAAAAAAAAAGTTCTCTTCAAAGTAGTCCTCGCAGGTCTCGTGATAGAATTAGCCTTCCAATCAGAATTAGAATGATGCCAAGTGCAAGAACGCGCCCGGATGTATAGAAAATAGCGATGCAACGCTGGACCAATCACCGAAAAAACAGATAACGCAGCTGTCGATGCATATGATTGGCGTAATAAATATCGTGGGAGAGCGCGAGGTAGAAGAAAGGAAAAGCCCTTACAAGCATCTTAGCGCTACCGTGGCTACCACCAAAAACAAAGACACTGCTTTGTCGCGCGTGTCTCACACTTCAGTAGGGCCATACACGCCCCGCCGCTCGCCCTACTTAATCGTTGCGTACAATACGCAACATACCACCTTTCTTGAACGGGCATTATTCAAAATTAAAACGATACAAACACTTACATACAAATCATAAAATATATACATACTGTTAACTACATATTATAATAGATATACGTGAGACAATAATTAATGCTACTAAATATCGAACTCTTTATTGGTTTTTTTTTTTAATGAATCGTTTAGCAAAGTAGAAAAACGTTTAATACAGCGCTTTACAAGACCGTTAGCAATTTTCACGGTTGCCACGTTTGTTATACCGTCGGCTTCCTTATGCACTTCCCTGACACGTTCWAATGTCYATTTAAGAGGRAGMGAATTATCTTCTCTCAGGATGACTAGTGTACACGGGCTTATGTCGTCTGCYGTGCCTCTGTGCCATTTTTTACGAACCGTTTGCTCGTTCAAATATTTCTTATTCTATCGGTTTCAAAAATGCTGTCTCATCTGCTGGACATGTTGCTATTGCGACAGACGCCCAGATGATAAATCCTTGAACAGTACTCTAGCAAACTCGTAAATAAAACGCCAATTAAAAAGTGACCAGCTTTAAGGGTGCGCAAATCATTCGCGTCGTTAGACAAAGGGGTGATAAAACGCAAGTGAAGAATCGCCTCTATCTCGAGGTCGTAAGTTGATAATGCCTCTTAAGATAACATTGTTTCGCCTACAATTCGAAATACATGATATTTAAAAAATATTACCGCCGCGTCTAATAGACCTTCAATATGAGGGGAACGTGGTGGGATGAAATGCCACTTGATTCCTTTATTTACTAAGCTTCGCGAGATGCGTGCTTCTAACTCGTTCGAAGAACCTACAAAATTAGTCGCGTTGTCGAAATATATGTCCGAATATTTAGCATAGCGTTCCATAAGTCCACGCAAAGCGTTTTTAGTCGCTTTACCAATCGTAGGAGTATTAATGCGCCAAAAAGTTCTTAACGCTCGCGTCGTAAAAATCGTGCATTTTCAATGCTTTTCCGTTACACGTTACGCTACACGCGAATCTTATCTCCTCGAGCGTGTGGAGATTTTGGCGAAACACTTGCCATATTTTATATATATCGGCTGGGACATCTTCGTCCCACGTTGATTTTAATTGCTATAGCCGTTGCATCATCATTTTCGAGTTGATTACTACAGGTCCTAATAAACCTAGCGGGTCGGATAACTGAGAAATTTCGGACAATATAATACGCTTAGTAACCTTCGATGGATCAGCTGATCGCTTTACCGTATAGCCTATGTTATCTTCGGCCGCGTTTTAATTAACACCTAATGATTTTACCGTGCCTGACGAATATAAATTTACGATGATATTATCTGTGGTATCTAAGTCCTTTAGAATCTTGGCGCAATTTAACGCCCATTGCCTCAAATGCATGCCTGCCTCTGCGGTTATCCTTATTAATTCGTCGCGGACTCGCTTTGCTTCCCTAACCGTACGCGCTCCGGTTAACAAGTCGTGTACATAGAAATCCTCTTTAAGAACGATGGCAGCTCTCCGGAATCGGTGAAATTCGTTGCTCGCGAGTTGATGTATAATACGCGTTGCTAAAAACGACTCGGAGGCGGTTCCATAAGTTACTGTATTTAATCTATATGCTTTCACGGGCTCACTTTCCTGTCGACGCCAAAGTATAGTTTGGTATATGCGATCGCGCGGGTCCATTATTATCTGCCGATACATCTTTACGATGTCCGCGGTAATAGCGATAGCGCGTGATTTAAATCTTACTAAAAGTGTAAACAGATCCTCCTGTATTATTGGACCAACCATTAATACATTATTCAAAGATTTTCCGTTGCTGGTTTTTGCCGACGCGTCGAACACTATTCGCAATTTGTTCGTAAGACTAATATGCTTTAATACAGCATGATGCGGTAAATAGAATCTATCTTCGTGGGGTCCCTCTTCTATCCTTGTCATGTGACCTAGTTCTTCATATTCGGATAAAAACTAAATATTTTCCCTTCTAATGTCTTGCTTGTGCGATAATGACCGCTCTCACTCGTGGAATCTTCACAATGCGCTCGCGTACGAATCGCTTAACTGATTATCTTCCTTGAATGGCAGTCTTACTATATATTTGCCTGTATCATTTCGTCGCGTATTGCTTTTATAATGTGCTTCGCACAAATTTTCCTCATGCGATATTATATTATTCTCAGTTACTTCTTCAATTTTCCCTAAATTTCTCCAATTGTGAACGCAATTCTATTGTAGCCTGTGGAAGATAACGCTCTGCGGAGTACGCGTTGCTCCTGTGTTCATACCAAGCAATCCTAGCACAGTTCCTTGTGCCAATAAACTTTCATTTAACCTAATGCTCCGACCTGCGGGTCATAATGATGAAAAAAAATCTCGACACTCGTGTGGTCCGCCATCAAGATCTAGCAATTGCACCACTGCCGCAGCAGCGCGAGTGCACGCGAGTGATTGAGCTTTACATGTGCATTATGCACTTCCGATACTGTCTGGATACGCAAACAACTCGTGATGCCCACCGTGGCCCTTTCTGCAACGGCCTTTTTTACACGTTAACTCGTGGTGCTTGCCTTTGCACTTTCTGCGGCGGCCTTGTTCACATGTAATAACTCATGATGCCTACTTTTGCCCTTTCTGCAGCGGCCTTTCTTAAATGTGAAAACTAAATGATCAGCTTGTAAACAATTCAAGCAGAAATTAGCGTTAGCCACGATTCTTTTGCGCTCCTCAGGCTCGGTCCTATGTAACAGCTCACACTCCGATGGATGATGCTTTTCGCGGCATATGCCACATAAGATAGGCGCATTAGAGGAATAAACTTGAACTTGTCTTTGGTACTTCGCGGCTAATTTCGTGAAGAATTACAACGTGGCTCGTTACGCATCGACTTACTTGAACGAAAATTCCTATCAGGACTTGTCGGCTCGTTTCTTCTATTATGATCAAACCTTTTCGGCTTTTCTGCTGATTGGGCGCTTAATAGCGATTTTCCTCTACTGCGTAGACATACTACAAACTCGACTACCGTCGGCAGCGCATCTCAGGAGCGCCGTTCTTCCCAACGAACACGAGTTACTCGATGTAATCTCGACAGATGTGCAAATTGGTCGACAAACGTTTTTATAGTCGCTAATAATGCCCTATAATTGGCATTTAATGCATTAGACGCGATGAATAAAGATGCGGGAAATTCACTGTCGATCGGAGGATCCTCTAAAATAGCTCGCACGTGCTTATTAATCAGTATTAACGGATTGTCATAGTAATCGACAAATTTGTTCCAAGCTATTGAATAACTATCTACGGTAGATCCAAGAGATCGTATTTTTTCCGCGGCTGGTCCCGATAAACATGATTTCAGATATGAAAATTTTGTATTTCTAATTACAAATTGAAATGTATCCGCGAAACTTGGTCATTCCTCGTGTTGCCTTTAAACACCTTACCTTAATTTTAACATTTGTCGCACAGCAACGTAAGCTTTCTATCTAAATAGCATGGAATTTTTGTAATAAATGCACAATTTTTCCTAAAGCAATTGTTATAAAAATTGTAAGTTCTGCAGATTGTATCGTTATAATAGTATCTCCCAAATTCTTACAGATTTTTGTAGAAATTGTAATATATAAAAATGTTTTTAATTATTTATTATTATTACTTGAATGTAATAAGCTTTTCTTACAAGTTTCAAGAAAATTTAGGGAATAAAATAATATACCTATACATATTCATTGAAAGATATAATTCATCCAAGTAAAATATAATAGAAATTTCAATGCTTATAGTAGGAATAGCGAACTTTTCAGATGAGTTTGTCAAAATCGGTTACCATTGCTCGAAGCTTCATATTTATAGGTCAGTAATTAGGTATGAAGCTATAAAAAATCTTTTTCCTAATTCTGAAAAATAAAGCTTATCATAATCGATGCGTAATTGAATTCAGAGGATTCTGTTGATAAATGG
Source organism: Polistes canadensis (assembly GCF_001313835.1). NCBI lineage: Eukaryota > Metazoa > Arthropoda > Insecta > Hymenoptera > Vespidae > Polistes > Polistes canadensis. Next base: position 62,968 of record NW_014569909.1, read on the forward strand.
TTAATACGCGGGTCACAGGTTAGCTTTCCTTGGTCAATAATCTACCGAGTCACTAATAAACATTGTTGCTTATTATACTATTTTTTCTGTATTTCTTATTTACTAAAACTATTCATACATTTGTATATATTTTCCGAATAAAAACTGTATTTATAAATGCATTGCTCTATGTAGATGTTGTCCAGAAATTACAACGATTTATTTGCTGATGGGAGCTAAAAAACAGCAGGATCCGTAGACTCGATTCAAAGAGTTTTTTAAAGATGTTGTAAGTCAAGCTACTAATTATTATGTTAATAAATATATCACCTATACTACTAGGTATACCTCAATTTTCAGATTTTTGATAGATTAAAGAGAGAGCAGAAAGATGTCGAAAAAAAGATTATTCTGATAGAAGGAGACACGAGTCAATTGAATTTAGGAATGTCAGAGAAAGACCGCGAACGCATTAAAGATATCGATTTGATTTTTCGCAGTGTAGCATCTGTGCGTTTTATGGATAATAAAACCTGTCCAAAAAATAACTTCCCTAAGAATTAAACTTAGTAATAATATTAAAAAAATTTCGGATAAGAGGAAAAAAATCTTTACTATATTTATGGATAATATTCGTTTTATAGTTGATATGAATGTTATAGGAACAAGGGATCTTTTTTTGCTTGCATAGGAGATGAAAAGCTTAAAGGCACTGTTTTCCAATTTAATTATTCAGACATTGGATTTCCTTAAAAAATAAACTGTTCCTATTTTATAATAAATGTTATTTTTAGCCCTTTGTCTATATATTAACGGCATATTCGCACTGCGTATATAGTAAAATTGAAGAAAACTCTATAGGCCACCGAAAAAAAAAAGACATAATTAAATTGTCAGAGATTTTGAACGAAGATCAATTAAATTTAATTACCCCAAAGTAATAAAACAAGAATTCTATTACCTTTTTTTTAGGCTAAGTCGATGAGCCAATTCGTTTATTTAACCGGCTACTTGGTAACTGGCCCAACACTTACGCATATTAAAAAGCAATCTGTGAAGATACTGTACGGCAATACTCAAACAGAATTCCTACTTGCATCGTTCGGCCATCCATTGTTGTCCCAATGGAAAAGGAACCAATTGTCGGTAAGATAAACAATCTGTATGAAATAACAGGTGTTACTGTAGTTAGTGCGACTGATGTTTTACATACGCTCTAACGCAGGTAGCAACAGATCACGCGATCGACGTGTTTACGACACGTACGCTAAAGAGTGTGGATAACGTGATCGAAGTGTTCTCTTCTATTTTCTTATTTTAATCTCAAATTTCACATATATTAACAATAGCTATATTGAAAGTTAAGAACGCTTCAATTTTGAATTAATTCGTCGCTAAGACGAAACCACGTGATCGACGTGTTTTCTTCTATTTTCTTATTTTAATCTTGAATTTTTTATATATTAATATACGTATATTATATATATATATGTATATATATGTAATGTTTATATCTATCTATTAGGTTGGATAGTATGGAAATAACTCGAATAACGTGTTGCTCTGTAAAACAAAGATTTATATTTTTAACTAAAACTACTNCTCGAATAACGTGTTGCTCTGTAAAACAAAGATTTATATTTTTAACTAAAACTACTAATTACAATTATTAACAATTAATTTATACCTGTAAAACAAAGAAACGACAATTTAAGACGGTTACTTCTAATGCTCTTTCAAGGTACCTTATATTATTATATTTGTATTATTCTATTMTTCTGAGTATATCTCTTTGTAACGAACTTTAGTAACTAGTCACTAATATTACTACACTTTGTCTTATATATCCTCCTAGTGGCGCGCTAAGCTATTCAGCTAATTAACGCGTCAAATTTAAAGAGAATATATTATCTTTACATATATACATGTGGGAAGGGGAAATTGGACAAAGGTGCTACGAAATATAATACGATATAGTTGGTAGGTAGCGACGTGCAGCGGTACGTTGCGATGCGAGAAATAGTGATGAAGAACAAAGATCTAAGACTAGTCATCGTTTAGCCTTTAAGCAGCGAACATCTATTACTGTATTGAATTGTATCAGATTAAATTGTATTTACATGNAACAAAGATCTAAGACTAGTCATCGTTTAGCCTTTAAGCAGCGAACATCTATTACTGTATTGAATTGTATCAGATTAAATTGTATTTACATGGAACCAGTCTATTCATCTCTAAGAACCATTTATTATTATTAACACCAGTATTCCTGATCTTCAATATTCAGATATTCATAGAAAGACTGATGAGAAGAGAAAGGAATCCTACATTTGGGGGCTCGTCCGGGATTAAAAGAGAATAGATTTCATGTGTGCAATGAAAAGTCATATAAAGTCGTATAAAGTCGTATAAAGTCGTATAAAATCGTATAAAGTCGTGTGAAGTTGCATAAAGTTGTATCAAGTYGAAAGTTGCGTTACAATTACCAGCAGTGTGAATCCGATTCTAAGTTGATTAAGAGTGTTGCGCGAGGAAAGTTGACCACGCGTGAATACTAAAGTAAAGTTGTGAAGTAATCGGTAGTGTTATTGTAACGGTGATATAGAAGGACGATAAAGAAACATTAAGATTAAGAAAAGTAGCTGTTTGAACGATGGCTCAATTCAAGGTAACGCTCGAAACAAGTGCGGATGAGCAGGAAGTTGGACGTGAAGAATTGAACGAAAAGGCCGTTGAAAACACGTCACTAAGAAGACGAGTTGAAGAACGAAAGCGTCAAGGTAAAGCAGTCGAAGAAGAATCCGTAACTTACACCTATGAGCAGATTGACTCCATGAAATTAAGGGAGTTAAAAGAAGCGGCGAAGAAGTTAAGGTTATCCACAGTCGGAAAAAAGCAGGCGTTAAGAAATCGCTTGAAAGATGCGATGAAAGATGAAGAAAACGAAGATGAAGAAAGTGAAGAAGAAGAAGAAGAAGGAGACGAAGGCAAACGAGAAGAAGAATCACAGAGAAGTGGACAACGCGGGGAAGGAGGAGCAGTTTGCGTTGCTATGCAACAACTCGCTTCGTTTTCCATAAAGGATGTAGAAGAAAGCCTATCATATTTCAACGSAGAGGATAAGCTATTGATAGACCATTGGATCCACGATTTTGAAGATACCAGCGCATTGTTGGGATGGAACGATTTGCAGAAGTTTATCTACGGGAAACGTATGTTAAAAGGAGCGGCAAGACAATTTATATCGTTCGAAAAAGAAATTAAATCATGGGACAGCTTAAAGCGTAGTTTGATTAGGGAATTTCAGGTAAAGGTAAATTCAGCCACGATTCATAAGCAGTTGTCCAAGCGTAGACAACAACCAGGCGAAAGTAATCGTTTGTACATTTATAGTATGCAAGAAATCGCGAATCAAGGTAACATCGAAGAAGACGCCCTTATACAGTACATGGCGGATGGGTTGTTAGGCGAACGTCGCGATAAGGCAGTATTGTACGGATCACGAACGCTCACAGAATTTAAAAATAATATTCAAATATTTGATAAACTTAAAGAAAGTAACGTACAAGGAACGCGATTTAGAAAAGATAATCAAGGAAACGTAGCGTCGGCACGTATCGGTAGATCTCCGGCGATAAAGAAAGATCATTGTTACGGGTGCGGTTCGGAAGCACATAGTTATCGTTTCTGTCCAGACACAGAAAAAGGTCTCAAATGTTTTAAATGCCATAATTTCGGTCACATAGCGAGTTATTGTAATAAATCACAGCAGCCGTCGGAAAATAAAGCTAGTATCAATTGTGTTCACTCTACTACGGATAGAGTTGCGATCAGAATAAATGGTTTGTTAGCATATGCGTTATTAGATACGGGCAGCGAAGTAAGCATTATAAATTCAGAGCTATATAATAAATTAGGAAGACCAAGATTATATGAAACCACTCGACGATTGGCAGGGTTTGGTAATGCGATAACAARGCCAATAGGGAGATTTGAAGTAAATATCGATATCGAAGACGGTAGATATAAAACGGATGTATTTGTAGAAAGCCGGTCAGATATAAGATAAGAAGTTCTTTTAGGAAGAGAGTTGCTGAAAGAGTTAGACGTTCGTATAAATAAAGGGCGAGTAGAAATAAGACGACCAGACAAAAGACTCAGCGAGRAGATAAGCGAAGGATCGGTAAAATCGAGCGACTATGGTTATGTTGGTGGGGAGCGACGGACGGATACAGACGATATGAATGCAAATAAAGAAGTAGAAGATATAAAGGCGATAATGGAAATAAAATATGTAGATACGGATGAAATAGACGTAAAAGAACCGTACAAGGTGCGCATAAAAGATTAATACAAAATTATAAGCCAAATACTAAACCAGACGCGCGAACAGAGGCAAAAATAAAGTTGACGGATAATATTCCAGTTTGTTCTAGGCCGAGGAGATTAGCTCCCAAAGAGAAAAAAATAGTTACGCAACAATTAGACGAATGGTTGGGGCGAGGGAATAATGCAACCCAGTACAAGTGAATATAGTAGTCCGGTAGTAGTGGTACCTAAGAAGGACGGAACTTACAGAGTTTGTATTGATTACCGTAAATTAAATGCAAAGGTGATAAGAGATCGATTTCCAATGCCATTGATTGAAGACTGTCTCGATGCGTTGACACAGGGAGTGGTATTTTCAACAATTGATCTTAAGAACGGGTTTTTTCATGTCAAGATTGAGGAAGATAGTCGTAAGTTCACTTCGTTCGTTACTCTAGACGGGCAATTTGAGTTTCTTAGAACACCTTTTGAGTTATGTAGCAGTCCCGCCAGTTTTTTAAGATTTATTTATGAGGTTTTTGGCGATTTGGTAAGGAAGAAAATAGTTTTAACATACATGGACGATCTTATTATCCCAGGTATCGATTACGAAGATACGTTATTACAAAATATAAGAAAGAAACAGGAAGAAGAGGAAAGATTACGTGTCAGACGTCTTGTAGTGGAAAAGGAGCCATACGAAGATTATATTTTAGAAAATAATATTTTTATGAAGCGTGTAAACGATAAGAACGTGATAGTGTTGCCTACGAGCATGCAGGCAAATAACTTTAGAAAGACTCACGAAAATGGTCATTTCTCTGTACGAAAGGTAGCCGAAAAAATAAAAGAAGAATTTTATATACCGGGTCTGAAAGAAAAAATCGATAAGATCATCAGCTGTTGTGTACTGTGTATATTAGCGGAGCGTAAGCAGGGGAAAAAGGAAGGTCAGTTACAGCAGAGAACATTCGGTAATCCGACACGTATTATTACAGATAAGAGAACCGCATTTACGGCAACAGAGTTTAAAGAGTATTGTAAAACGGAAAGGGTCGAGCACGTTCTAACTACCACCGGTATACCGAAAGAAAACTGTCAGGTTGAAAGAGTTAATCGAATTATTATCTCGGTACTGACTAAGATGTCGATGGACGCGCCTGAAAAGTGGTATAAGCACGTAGATAAGGTCCAAAGGGCGATTAGTAGCACTTATCAGCGTAGTGTGGATGCGTCACCTCTCGAGGTGATGTTCGGCATAAAAATGAAGCAGCGCGAAGATTAAGCTATTTTAGAATTAATAGAGAAAGAGGCGATATTGCAATATTCTGACGAGCGCTTAAGATTGAGAGAAGCAACGAAAATTGCTAAAAATTCAAGAAGAGAATAGGCGTAATTATAACCGTAACTGTAAGAAAGCCAGTGTTTACAACGAAGACGATTTAGTAGCGATAAAGCGCACGCAGTTCGGTGCGGGGTTAAAGATACAAAAGAAATTCTTAGGTCCGTATAAGATATCTAGATATAAGAGAAATAACCGATATGAAGTGATTCGCGTTGGTGGGGGTGAAGGACCAAAGATCACCACAACGGTGGCGGATTACATGAAACCGTTCGAAGAGTTCCCTTCGGGGGTCGAAGGAGATGCAGATATGGCCGAGTGTGGGAAGGGGAAACTGGACAAAGGTGCTACGAAATATAATACGATATAGTGAGTAGGTAGCGACGTGCAGCGGTACGTTGCGATGCGAGAAATAATGATAAAGAACAAAGATCTAAGACTAGTCATCGTTTAGCCTTTAAGCAGCGAACATCTATTACTGTATTGAATTGTATCAGATTAAATTGTATTTACATGGAATCAGTCTATTCATCTTTAAGAACCATTTATTATTATTAACACCAGTATTCCTGATCTTCAATATTCAGATATTCATAGAAAGACTGATGAGAAGAGAAAGGAATCCTACATATATATATATAATGTATGTTAATATATTATAATGGTTGTATTGTATATGTATGGTAATATATTATAATAGTTGTATTGAAAGTCGAGAACGCTCAAATTTCGAATTTATTCAATATTGTTGTTATATTTTTGTACGCCAAAATTTTCTCTTCATATAATATCTATTTCCTCCGAAAATAATAATCGCCGGAACATTCTTCTCCAAGGGTTGCGTTTCGCGAGAGAGAAAATTGTGGTTAAGAAAGCATATTACGTAAGTGGGAGGTACTCCCACTATTGCGAATGGGACTCTACGTGGTGGGATTGCGATTTTCCCTACATATAGGCTACCGCTTAAATTCGATTGTTCAGTGTTCGCATAAATTTGAGTATATCACACACAATTTGAATAGTTCGCATTAGATACTAAGTCTCTGACTTTTGCTAGTAATTGTAGTTCAACACTTGATACTAAGATTTCTTCATTAATTACTAATTGTAAGTTTTCTTCATTTGTTACTAATTATAATTTTTCTTCATTTGTTACTCATTTTAAGTTTTCTTCATTTGTTACTAATTATAAGTTTTCTACTAAGATGTCATTTAATACTAAGATAAAATTAAGATATTTGTTATTAGTTCAACAATTATTACTTAGTTCCACATTAATAACTAAGTTGCGTTAAACAAGTTCATTTAAGAATAAATTTCTTTTTTCACGAATCTCTTTTCTAAATTTGTGATTGCTCCTGTACAATTCCCTTTGAGACGTAACATTCTATAAAGCCAAGCGCGTTCGAGTGCTTAACATCACTCGTCCCTCATCATTTAGCATTCATCATTTGTCATTCGACATTCATCATCCTGACCTTGATTGGAAAGCTGATTCTTTTACGAGACCTGCGAGAACTACTTCGATAAGAAATATTCTCTTGACCAACGTTACATCATCTAAGTTCGGCCAGCGACAAAGGACAAAGGCGGTCCTACACGTGGCCAGAATTGTTCTGCGTTTGTACGGATTCTTCTTCGTACATTTTAACCAGGGTTTTTATGCCAAAAGGCTTTTCCCTGACGAGCAAAATAAAGCGTACTTTTTAGTACTGGCTGGGCTCAAAAATATTAGGTTTATTTTTGATTTATTTCCCTATCCTTCTTTTTATTAAAAAACAATCTCGATTTCACACGTGAGGGCATTTTCGATTCACGATATAAACCATTGGAGTACCGATCAAGGCGTCTGTCGCAACATATGTATTATTATGTTTTAGTTTCAATTCGTTTTATTTCTTCTGTGAAGGGATCATTACTTTAATTTAATTATATGATTGCAACTTCTTGACTTAGATCTAAGAAAACCGATGAATTACAATTGTTCTCTAAATTCTAATATTATAACAAACAATATTAAGTAGAATAGCTTTAAGTTCAGTTAAAATACTTTTATCGATTTAAAAATATGTATTATATTATTTTTTAATTCAACTTATAGGGCTCTGTTTCTATTTTTATATGTTTATATTTCATAAATAAACTACTTTCTTAAATAGTTTTAGCTAAATGTGCAGCTCTACATTTTTGTTCCAATCAAAGATTGAAACCCACCCAAGAAAAAGACTCAATTTCAGCATTGGATTAAGGCATATATATTTCATTTTCCAATGGTTACGAAATAAAAATTTTTTCCTACTACTGTCTTACTCGTAAAGATTTTATGTCGATTATTATGAGAATAGAATTAAAAACAATTACAAGGAATAAGAAAGACATGAATCTTTTAACAGTTTAAAATAATAATCTGGCTTCTATAAGGAACAGATATTAAAATAATTCTCTTGAAAAATATTTATTTAAAGAATTAGAAAACTTATTCTCTCCTTATAGGTGACCAATCATTGTACTAAAAGAGCAAGCGTATTATATTTAACAACGATAAGAAGAAGCCAACGATACTGAAATCATGAAAGATTTTGGAGAACACCGTTTTCTTTTTAAAAAACCCTGAAAAGAAACCATGTGCATTATTATTCTATCAAAAAAATTAAAAAATAAAGGAATCTTAGGTATTTTTAAATTATTTTCTACAAAAATTCTTAATAAACTCTTCCAGCTTTTTGATAAGTTTCAGTATACATTTTAATTTCTGTTTCAGTTCTTATCATTTCTACATCTAATGCAGAGAAGTGTAATGCTTTTTACTGTCGTTATAAAAATGTTTCTAAAAGAAAACATCCATTACAAACAAACGTGTAACGGTATGAGGCATACAGTCGGCGAAAAAAAATTTTCTGTAATTTATTAAATAACTTCAATAAAAGTCTTGATCGTGAATCGGTCATTAAATTTTATGTTTCTACACATGCCCTTTTTAACAAGTTTTTTGTATTAAAATGTACTGCTATTTTCAAGCTGTAAGGTTTTATATTAAAAAATACCACTTATTATTAAAAATTTTCAACTTTTATCTCCTTTGCCTTCTCCACTTTTGCTTTTACCTTGATTTTTCTCTCAATTAAATCCTCTACATTTGTTTCTAGATTTTCTTTCTCTATGTTTACCCCCTTTATCACAATGTTTTTCTTTCTCTTCATTATTTCCACTCTCTCCTTTTCCCACTCAAACCTGCTTATCCTCTCCTCAAATGCCTTCTTCTCCTTTATCTATTGCTGCCTTTCCTCTACCCATCTCTGCTTCTCCTCTCTCCACTTCTCTTCTCTTCTTTCTAGTATATTAWTCAAACTTTGTAACTTCTTCTCCATTCTACTCATCTTCTCACTTAACTCTTCATTTCCTTAACTTTCCTTCATATAGCTTAAAATTGACTGCTCCTTCAATTTTATGTCTTAACAGCTCCTCGTGCTTACTGTCTCACTTGCTTTTCCTGATATTCTAATATTTCCCTCACTTCCCCGAATCTTCCTTACCAACCAAGAGGTTCCTTATCTTCTTTCCAGATGCAATCCTAACCTCTCTTTTCCTTTTCCCTCCTTCCTCGACTCTCTAATCTATCTAATCTTTTCCTATACTAATCTGCTATTTCTCTTTTTCACTCCACTCACCTTTAGCTTTACTTTTAATAATCTTTAATTTTTGTCCTCCAAATTTCTATTCTTTTTTCGGGACCACCTGCACCATACGTCTACTCTTTCTCGCTATTACCAAGTATAAAGATATATGTGACCTTTATATTAAAATAAATTAAACTCTTTTCGAGTAATAAATCGATCTTTAAAGGTTCAAAAAAAATTTCAGAGAACAAGTTTGTCGTTTCTTGTTTAAATACCTTTCCAATCAGACATCCTTCACGGAAGAGTAGCAATAAATGTCGTTTGTTTGGATAGTTCGCGTTAATAATTTTCAAACGTATAGCCAGCAGTTGTATTTGACTTTTATATTAAATAATAGTTCACTCTTTTTTTACGCGTAGAATACTCTTTCAATTTATAAATTTCGCTTGTAAAGTGAATAAAATATCTATGTTGGAGATGCTGTATAGTGTACATCTTTGCTATTTCTTTGAAAACTTAACAATGAATAAGCCCTTATAGACAGCTGCAACACAAACCTATTAAAAATATAGTCTCTTTAAAATGCATTAATTTCTCTTGTCAAAATTTTTAATTTTTGTTAACCTTGCTTTCTAGGAACATAAGCTTCTGGACTGCTATCACTGAAACCATTTAGATTATTATACTCTTCGCGAACTACTCGCATTTTTTATTAAATACTTGATGTTTTAAAAAAACCAGAGAAGCGATCTTTACAGTAGTCGCACATTATGTGTAACATCTGACATGTTATCCTTGTAAATACGCAATGGTAACTTAAATCCCGAAAAGAATGAATCGGGTATGATTAGATGCTCAGCTTCTGCCATACAAAAGTTTACGTTAAAGTCACCAAACCGAATCAGGGGAAGCAAGTGATAGATTTTTTTAAGAAGAGCAGAACCACCTTCGGTATATTGTTAAAATACAAGAGGCAGGAAATCTTTAATTTTTTGAACCGTTTGATTCTGAGAAATGTATACGACAACTGAAATCACTGTTTGTCCATTTCTAAATAAGCATTTGGCTGTACATATGTCCCCAATATCTTGATGAACATTACCCAGTCCACTTGTTTGACAAAAAGTAATGTTTATATTAAGAGTCACAACATGTAAGTTGTTCTGTTGGCGAAAGATCGCTACACCAGCTGCTCTGTAACCCGGTCGTTTAAATTGTATACAGCAATCAAAGTCAGATATTGACACATGTTTGTCATTATCTAACAACGTCTCTGCTAACATAAGTAACGTACAATTTTGTAAAATAACGTCGATGAAATCTGTTTTGTGATCCTTGAGATTTTGACAATTTGGCGTAAAAATCGTAAAATTATTCTAAATATAGTCTTAAATTAAAAATATTATATWAACAGCGACAGGAATTAACCTCAAAGTATGAAAAAGATACGCACTAAAATATTTATTCATATGAATCCATATTACTTACTTGCATTTGTTTAAGAATGATGAGCATTGTAACTCCGAACAGTAAATATAAATATTTACGCTTTGCACTCAGGACTGTTTTCCCGCGGACACTTCAACTACTCAAAGCGTTTTGTAGCGCTTTTGGTGAATATCTTTCGTCTAACATAAAATGATTAAGCACATTAACACATAAAACTTTTATATTTTTATATTTATTGTATCTTTACAACTTTACGAAGATAATTTCTTAAACATTAGTCCTTGTAATTTAGTTTTGTGTGATATTTCATGTAACAATATCCGAGATTCATGCCCAGCTTATCGGGACAAGTATCGCAAAAGTATGTCGTTTGTTGTCTTTTACCGGGGTTTTTACTTTTAGAGCCGACTTTACAGTCCTTCCTTACTCCTGTTAAAATATTATGCAGATTTCCATTTAGAGGGATGTCCTCGGAATCGAAGGTTGAAGTCGAAGCTCGAGCACGTGTCTGACAAAAATCTCGAGTCAATTGCCGAACTAAGGATTTTACATACCGCAAGCGGTTAAATGTCTGTTCTCCTCTCTGTTGGATTCTGATTTTATAAAGTATATACGAATTTATTGAGCAAATTTCTAGACCCCAAAAAAAACAGTTTACTCAACCACTTTAAGGATTTTCTTAAGAAACAGTACGTTGAGGCTAATTGATCTGCACGATCGACACCACCTATATGTTTTACATAATTTATTATAATATTAGGCTTTTTAACGGTAACTTCAATACCACTTCGTAAAATTCTACTTACAGGAGTCATTCCTGCATCATTTCAATTGGTCGAGCACGTAATAACCCTCTTGTTCTTCCATGATAATACTAAGGTATTTTCTTTGCGGTAAGCTACTGTCGATTTCTTGAAGAATTCTGTTAGTTTTATTTGATTTGGCAAAAGTTTCCTATTGGTTAAGATTATTCCTGTCAAAAGGCATTTCAATTTGAACAACTTTTTAGTCAAGATAAAGCTGGTGTAATACCGATCGGTGAACATATGGCATCCTTGATTACCAGGCACTTTTTCTAGTAGCATCGTATAAAGGTGCAGCGGTATTCTTGCTGATATCGGAAGGTCATATTATCAATTTCTCCGTGGTAAGACTTCCATATTAAGGAAGCATGCCACAGATATAACCGGTACTTGAGTCTGCCATCGTATAGACTCTAATGCCTAATTTTGTTTGATTTTCGGGTTGTAAGTAATAAAGGAAATCCGACCTTTGAATTTGATAAGAGACTCATCCACGCAAATCCATTCAGAACCATCGCATCGTGGGTCTTCTGCAATATCACTATCGCTGTTACATTCACTATCTATTATTCTGACCCTTCGTCTTCTTACACCTCTTACTTCATCACTATCATCATCACTGCTCGTGTTCTCTCTATTGTCAAGCTCTCTATGTATAGCTGTAATTTCCTCGTTTACCAACTCTAAAGAAAATTCATCTTCACTCGATTACTATGTTCTAAGGAAATGCGGATCAGAAACTTCTATTTTTTTTTTCCTTCTGCTAAGGCTGACAAGTTCAAACAGATTCCGAACATTCAAATAAGAAAATCTTACGTTATTTGAATAGAGATTGTTACTGATGCTATGACGGTAGCGTCATAGCCGGAAATCTTTTTTCTAAGCATTTGAGCTTTTTCTAACCATTGAAAATAATTCTTTAGTAACCTATAGAACAAGAAATTACTATTAAAGTCATATTAAAAAGAATACGTTGTCAGGCAGCAGGTACACACAGACATACGTAACCTCAGCCCACAATCAACCCACAACCCACTCCCACAAAAACGCACAAAAGCAAACATAGTCGGGGTTGTTGAAACTTTACATGTCGCTATACTATGCGTTCCGTTTTATAGAAAGGTATAAATTTTCAGTTTATATTGAAAATTAGTCAATATTAGTGTGTTATTATGTAGAGCACACTGTTACTTATAGTAGTAGAAGATTATATTATGTTTAGACAGATATTCAAAAAGATAACTAAAAAAAATCTAAATCACTTGTTCCTCATCGTATTGGATAATAAGCGGGTTCAGAACGAAATATTCGGGAAAGAATTTCTAGAAAATGTGAGAAATATGAATACATTTCCGACTTTATCAAAAGGTGCTATGCATTAATGGCAATGCTAAGGTATTATAGTAATGACGGATTTCCAACAATGATGGTAACATACGCAGTGATTAGAAATGATAAGATCAAATTTCCGCCCCAATAAAAGTGGTGAGCGAGAGTCACCTCTCAAGTATCGGCCTGAAATCATGCGGTGATCAAGTCACCTTCCTAGTTCCAAAGGGTTAAGTGTCTGATCACGGCCCCCCGTCAAAAAAAGGTAAAAAATCATTCAATTATTAAGAGTTTGGTTTAAATTTTTAGTAGATTTAAATGTTTTTTTAAAGATAAATGATCATTTTGATTCAGAGATTCAATCTGTTTAAATTTTAAAAGCACATTTTTTACCGTCTAAGAAAATTTCCATATTTAAATAAGACAGTATTTGAGCTACTTTCCAGATTTGTACGGAGTAGCAAACTCTAGGATCTCTAATGGAATGCCCTTTTTACCCAAGTCTTTAAAAGTTAAGGTAAACGCTTTACAGCGTATACCCACAAACATTAATTTCCAAAACGCAAAAAATTGCTGATTTCTATAATGGTTCAGTAAAAGCACTCCTAAAATGATAAAAAACCGGTAAATTTCAACTTGTCTAGTCTACTTTTTGTGTAGAATTTGATTTTTTCTGAAAAAATGATCGTTGTGATCTTTGGATCAAAACTGTTTAGAGTCTATGGGCACTTTTCTTTCTCCATCTTTTAAAATTATATATTTTTTCATATTTTTAACTGCAGTTTTAAAGGCAAATGCAACGGTAACTGCAACTGCAACTGTAACTGCACATGCATACGCAACTGCATTTTTTTGTAATTATATAACTGTTAAAAGTTTAAACTGGAACTGCTACTGCAACTGCCACTGCAACTGCAAATGCAAATGCCACTGGATTTTTGATAATATCTTTTTTTTTTTAACATAGTATCTGCAATTGCAAGTGCAAATGTTGCTGCATATTATCTACTATTTATTATTTAAACTTCTTATCAGCTTATACAACTGAAACTTGCGCTGCAATCGCAATTTTAGCTGAAACTGCATTTTTTTTTATTATATTTTTTTTAACTTATTGACTGCTACTGCAACTTGAATTGCAGCTAAAATTGAAACTGCTACTTCAACTGCAAATGCATTTTTTTTTATTATGTACTTTTTTAAATTTTTACCTGCTACTGCAACTGCAACTGCTACTGAAATTGTAACTGTAACTGCAACTGCAACTGCAAATTGCAACAGCAAAAGCAATTGCTGCTTCTTTATTTTTTCATTAAATATTTTTTTAACTTTTTAACTTCAGCAGCAAATGCAAATGCAAATAAAATTGCAAAGTTATTTACATTTACTTTTCATTAATTTTACATTTATTTAATACTAAATAGGAAGCATGGTCTGACAAGCATTTCCTTCTAAATTTGTGTAACACTAAAGGTGATAACGATTTATGTACCATTTGTAAAGATTATAGATTCTTAGTGTATATTTAAAATACGGCTCAATCTTTTTAAAAATATAATAGTGAAAATATTCTTTCTCTGTAAGAATATTAAGAATATAGAAATGTCCATCAACAAAGACACTTGCTTCTTTCTACCACTACGCCTTTGACGACACGTTTTAGAAAACCAGCGAAGAATTAACAAAGAAATCGACGAACAAAGCGATACTAGCTAGAAGCGAATTGAGTAAAGTATAAGTATCCCTTATACTTCCATAAACGTAGTGAGCCTTGTTCTGAAATTCATATACAAGCGAAGCGAACGAGTAGTGAGACACGTGGTAATTCTTCTATTAGACGCAATTCCTTATTATTATTAATGTATCAAAAAGAGCTTTAATGCGAGCGAGAGGTGTGCAATGTGGTGAATTTTTGCTTAGGCGCAATACATATTAAATCTAATTTATCAACCAGTGTTTTTATGCAACAAGGCTTTTCCCTGACAAGCAACAAAAGTAATATACCTTGTTGTATTGGTTTAACTTAGTGTTTCACTTCTTATTTTAATTATACCATGCTTCTTCCTAACGAAAGCGGAACTCGGAGGACACCGTCGTACGCAACGTTCCATAGCAGGGGCCCCAGAACCAACCCCTTTGAAACCCCACGCAAGACCTCCCGCGTCACTACGCCCCTCCCTTTCGCTGTATATGCAAGTCAACGCCCAGAAAGATAGCTTCCCAGAATTCCATACAGCGACCACAGCAAACCCCTTGCCCGCAACGCACGCATAATAGTAGGCCAAGGGAGCGCATTGAACGCGTTGCTGACGTCCAACGAAACTAGAACGCCAGCCTCCCCCTTTACCACCCTCTCCTCCATGAAGTTCCTTACTTCTAGGATGGCGCCCACCGTTGAGCGCCCCGCATGAAAGCCAAACTGTGCCAGGGATAAGCCGCCAACCCCATCCAAGGATCTATTGATCCTGTCTGCAATCACCCTCTCAAAAAGCTTACCGACCTCGTCGAGTAGGCAGATCGGCCGGTAAGATCCAGGTAAGTCCGCCCGCAAGTCGTTTCTTTTCCCGATCAGGACCAGCTTAGCCCTCTTTCACTTCTCGGGAAAGCGGCCCGCCTGCATGCAAGCCGTGTAACAGGCCGCCAGTCCCTCACCGCAGAAGCGCGCAGTTTCCCGAACCACCAAGCCCGGAATCCCATCCGGACCCAGAGCCCTGCCACTGGGAATCCTGCCGCCGCCCTTCTCACTTCCTCTACTATCACTTCGCAGTTGTCCTGATCCTCAGCGTCCCAAGGGACCACTTCACGCGGCATATCCGGAAACAGGTCCCAGACAACCCCGGCTACTACTTTCGGTTCCAACAACTCCGTGACAGGAGACATCCGTGTCCTCAACTTGTTCATGACTACTTTGTAGGGTCTACCCCACATGTCCTCCTTAATAGCGGCGATAAAGTCCCGCTACATCTTGCATTTTGCCTTACGGATCGCCTTGACGAGTGCCCTCTTAGTCTCTCTTCTCCTGTCCACACGCAGGGCGATCCGTTCTACTTCTCCACTTCGCCTGGCACGATGGTAGCGCCTTCTCGTCGCGGCAGCCTCTGCCCGCAGCCGACCAAGGTCCGTCGATTACCAGCACTTACTCCTCCCCCCAACACTAGCCCTTACGCACTTAGGCATGGCTACGTAACATGCACACCTTAGTGTCCCGTTCACCAACGCGCACCAATCACTCAGCGTCCCTTCCCGAACATCTCCGGTAGGCCGCGACCACTCGCCAGAAACTAGGGCGACCGCCCACCAATCCCTGTCAACAACCCTAGCGTACCACCTCCTCTTCCTGCGCCTAGAGCAAGGATCGCGGACTCCTGCAGTCTTCCGTCCATACTTAAAAGTTACATATAGATGGTTCGAAAGGGACTCAGCCTCGTCTACCCTTCAGTCCGTTAAGCGGACACTCGCTGCTGGTGACCTCCACGTAAGATCTATAGCGCTCGACTCTTGCGGCCGAACGCATGTGGGGCAGCCAACCTGGTTGCCCAGCTTAAGATTTGACCTATTGGTTCACATGCAGAGCAGCTCACCCCTCAGGTTACTTCGGCCTTCCGGATCCAATGAATAGGACCGGGCAATAAAGTCCCCAACAACGAGCGCAGGAAGAGTAGGAAAAGTTCCTAAGAGCTCTTCGAGCTCGTCAAGGAGTCTACAAAATCTATTATTATGCTCACTGGGAGGAAAGTAAATTGAAACTACCAGTGAGCCCCCCCATTTAACGGCCACAAAATGATCCCTCTGACGCACTAGCCTACAGGGTCCTTCATCCTTGCCCATGAGCACCGCAGAGAGGGAAGTCCCGCCCAGCGATTAGAACCATTTCTCATCCCCGGGTGGGACCCACCATTGCTCCGCCACGATCGCAAGGCCGGCCCCCGTCTCCATCATCCGTTGTGCCTGCAAGTCCTGGGCACAACGTGCATGGTTCAGGTTTATTTTTATGCATATACCAGCTATTTTGTCTTAGAAACTCCTGACCCCTTCGTCGACTATCAACGGTCGGAATACCGGCTACTCAACCTCCACTCCGTCCGATTCACAAAGCACTAGCTCTTGACCGCAGTCGCGAGCCCCACTCCCCACTACACACTATTTGTTCTACTCACAGTCATGCTGTCTAACCTTCCTACCGTGTTTATACCCGCAAGGGCTCCTGTACCCACTGCGTCAGTGCGGTGGCCCCCGGTGGCCCCCCATTCCCCTAAATAAACCGGAGGCACGATCGGGCACTCCCACGACCCCGCTCTGTGTAACGTCTGTGCTCGCCCAGCCTCTACGCCCAACGGACACTTGACCCTACCCTCGCACATTCTCACGATATGCCCTGGCTCGCCGCAAACGAAGCAAACCCCAGTCCTTGCCTTCGCAGCCATGCACGAGGTGGCCACAAGTACCCCTCGCCAGGCATCTGTTGCACCTGAGGTGCTTCAGCCTCAGGGCCAGAACCCTAGCCGACTAGAAGCCCACCGTAATCTTCTCCCTCTCCACAGCTACCCAGCTGAGGGCCGTCGGGGCCACTATTGTGACCTCTCTTAATCCACCTCTGCTACCATGCATTTCCCAACATTGATAAGGCCCGGGTCCATTCCCGGCCTGATCCCCAGTAGTCCGCGGACGATGTCCGCCAGACACGCGTTGGGGAGTAGTCCTATCAGCCTAATGGGGCTGACCCTCTGAGGCCTTGAGATTTTGGCCTTAGGCAGCGCACTCCTAAGCGCCTGCGCCATCTTGTCTGCCTTTGCGTCCGCGTCCTTGCCCCTCACCTGCCAGATGAAGGATCCGGTGAGGCCGCGTCTGCATTGCAGATATTTTAGATCAAGTCCCTTAAAGTCTACTTTCTCCTGGATCCTCTGCAGGGCCTCCCTGTACGACTACTCTTTATCGCACGACAAGGAGACCGCTGCAGCCTCCCTGCTCCGTCTTGAGGTATTCTTCTTCTTCCTGCCTTTCCTCCAGGCACGGGTCCCTGTTTTCTCACAGTCACAACCTCAGCCTACAGAAGACCCTGCGGCCTAGCCGCACTTATCGTTTTAGTCCCTGCTGGCGTCATTACGCTCCCAGCAGGGATCACCGCGGTGCGCCCCTTTCGCCTCACGACTGTGGTGAAGCTATTTTTTCCCGTCACCCCGGCTGCAGCAGCAGCAGCCGGGTATGGGGGTTAGGGGGTCAGATTACCTCCCTCCCTCGACTACACAGCAACCTCAACGTATGAGGACCTTTTGCCTTACATCTTGTCCAGGTCCTTTAGCATCTTTTGCTGAGATCTCGCGAGCGATCTCAGCATATTGATAATGGCCTTCATGTCCATGTCTTCTTCACCCCTGGCCGCCACTTACCTTCTTCTCCTATGGACCGCTGTCCATTCCACACATTAACCCTCTTGTTCGTTGCGCAAGCACTTGCGGACACCCTGGCACTCTTCGTCGGTGCGTAGCCCCTTGGGTCTACTTCCTTGCGCTTTACCTCCCTCTTGAGACGCGCTACCTCCTCCGCTAAGCACTTGTTCCTTTTAATTATGAGATTGTTCTCAGCCCTTAATTGAGCAACCACATCGGGAACACTGTCACTCCACCCAGCTCTCAGGCGGTCCCTCAGCACCTTAAAAATCTTGAGCACGTTCACGTAACACCTTTTCATGTGGCCCAAGACGCTACCTTTGGTGCTACCAAATTTCCTTTGCTCCTCCTCCGCCTCGAACATGCAATCCTGTACCATTTCGATGAGGTGCCCCGTCTCTAGTCCTTCATTAGGTATTTCCTCTAGGATGGGCACCCCACCCCCCCACACTGAACGCAATAACCTCGTCGTCCGGCGAGGACGTGTAGACCCGTGACCTAGTCCGCTTGGCCCTCTTTCCACAAGCGGTAGAGTCTCCCTTCGGCGCCTTCTTCTTCGTACCGCCAGCACTCGTACCTGGTCTTCCCACAACCCCTAGGCCGTCTACAACCATTCCTGTAGCCTTGAAAATCGCATACTGGACCAGGTCTCCTACCCAAGATGCGTTGCCTGTAGCTCTATCCAGAGTTTGGGCCAGGTCAGCTACCCCAGACTCCTGACAGTTGCATGTTGTCGACGGAGGGTGGCCTGTCCTACCACCACTTAACACCGCCGCGGTGTTGGTATCCCGGCCCACACCGGTTTATCGCTGAAGTTGTACCCCCCATATTTTCTATATCTGTAAAATATGGGGTACAGGGACCCGGTGGGAGCAAAAAGGAAAGAAAAGAGTAGAGAAAGATGGGACAAAAAGCGCTAAAGGTAGGGTTAGCCATACGAGATCATTCACACTCCATGCATATCTTCCCTTTTAGTTGCCTCTTACGACAAGCAGGGAATACTGTGGGAAAATTCTACTACCGCCTGCCCACGGGAAAGACATGCAACTTCTACTGCAACTGCGCATGCAACTTGACATGCATCCGCAAATGCAAACTCTACTACTTCTGCAAATGCAACTGTCGTTGCAAATGCAACTACAATTGCTACTGCACAGCAAACTTCCAATGTTCCAACAACTGCTCTGGAAAAAACAAATGCACGTGCTACTGTAATTGCCACTGCGCCTGCAACTAAAACTTGTCATGCAACTTCTTATGCAACTGTAAACTGCACATACAACTGCCACTCAAACTTCACATACAAGTGCAACTGCAACTGCAACTGCAACTGCACCTGCAACTGCAACTGCACCTGCAACTGCAAATGTAACGGCAACTGCTACTGCAACTGCAACTGCACATGCAACTGCTACTATAACTGCCACAGCAGATGCTACTGCAGTAGCACATGCAACTGCAAAGGCACATTTAACAGCAGATGATACTGCATATGCAAATTCCATTAAATAATAAATAGCTTCAGCAATTGCAACTGCGAGAGAAACATCCGTGTAAATGCAACTACAATCGTATATTTACTGCTATTATTACGGCAATTGCAACTTTAAATGCAACTGTAACAGCAAAAGCAACTGCAGCTGCACTAGCAACGGCAACTAAACATGCTACTGCCACTGCAACTGCGCATTCTACTGCAACTGCAACTGAAACTGCAAATAGAACTGCATCTGCCACCTCAACTGCAATTACAACTGTAAATGCAACAGCAAATATACAGGCAACTTTAGGTAAACTAGCAACTGCCACTGAAACTGCAGATTCAACAGGATCTGCTACTGCAACTACACATGCAACTGCACATGAAACTTTAAATAAATCTGCAAATGCGAGGGCTACAGCAACGAACACTGCACAAACAACTGCTATAGCTACTGTACATAAAACTGCAATTGCAACTACAGCATCACATTCAACCGCAACTAAGATTACATGTGTAACTGCAAATGCACATGTTACTGCAACTAGAACAACAACTGCGACTGAAACAGCAACTACACATGCTATAGTAACTGCAACTAGGCCTGCTACTGCCACTGCACATGATACTTTTTATGCAACTGCAAACTGCACATACAACTGCAACTTCAACTGCAAATAAAAGTGCAACTGCAACTGCAACTGCCACTGCAATTGCTACTGCTACTTCTTCTGCATCTACATTTGCAACGGTAACTGCAAATGCCACTACAAATGCTACTTCACAGAAAACTGCCAATGTACATGCACCTGCTACTCCAAATGCACATAAAACTGTCACTGCGCATGCAACTAAACTAGCACATGCAACTTCTTATAAAACTGCCACTGGAAATACAACAGCATTTGCCACTGCAACTTTTACTGTAAGTAAAATTGCAACTTCAAACTGCACATACAATTGCAATTGCAACTGTAATTGTTTATTTACCTGCAGATGCAACTGCTAAACAACATGCTACTGCAACTACACATACAAGTAAACATTTAACTGCAACTAAAACTGCATATAAAAAAGCGTCTGTAAAAGCTACTTTATCTCTAACTGCAACTCCACGTTTTACTTTAACTGCAATTGCAGCTGCGACTGCAAATAAGACTGCAACTAAAACTGCAATTGCCCATGACACAGCAACTATAATGACAACAGCACAATTAACTGCAACTTTAACTGCACATGCAAATATTATTGTAAATAGAACTGAAACTGCAAATGCAACAGCTACAGTCCACGCAACTTCCACTACCAATTTAAATGAACTGCAAAATGCAACTGCACATACAACTGCAATTGTTTCTGCAGCAGCAAAGAAACTAAAACTGCAAAAGTAACTACTATTACACATAAAACTGCTACTGCAAATGCAACTGTAAATGCAGCTAAACATGAAAGTAGAAATAAAATTGCTATTGATACTGCACATATACCTGCAACAGCAACTGCTGCTACAATTGAACATGCTAGTGTAACTAAACATTTCACTAAAACTCAAAATGCAAAGTTAACTGCAACTGCAAAACAACATGCGATTGCAACTGCATAAGCTACTATACATAAATTTGAAACTGCTACTGCACATGAAACTGTGCCTCGAAAAGCTGCGTTAACTGCAGCTGCAACTTAATATGAAACTTTACCTGCACATGCAGCTGTAACTGTACATACAACGAAATTTGCAACTGAAATTCCACATGAAACTGCAACTAAAACAGCAACAGCATATTTACTTGCAACTGCAACTGCACTGCTATATGTTACGGTACTTCCCACTAAAACTGCAAAAGAAACATAAACTGCAAACTCAACTGCAACGGCAAATGCAACAATAAATGACTGTAAATGAAATTACACATTCAACTGTAACTGCACAAGCTACTGCAACTTCACATACAACAGCCCATAAAACTGCAAATGCAACATCAAATAAAACTGCTATAGAAATTGCACTTACAAATGCATCTCACACTGCAACTGCCACTGCACTTGCAACATTTACTTCTTCTGCAACTACAAATGCAAAAGAAACTGCAAATGCAACTACAAATGCTACTCCACATAAAACTGCAATTTTACATGAATCTGCAACTGCACATGCAACTGCACATCAAAATGCATCTGCAAATGCACATTAAACTTCGTCTAGCAAAGCTTTTTTAACTGCAACAACTACAAACCATGCAACTTTAACTGCATATGCAGCTGCAAAAGCACATACAACGCCAACTGCAACTGCAATTGCAAATGACATTTTAACTATAGCGGCTTCGGCAAATTTAACTACAAATGTAACTGCAGGATCTAATGTAACGTAAAAGGCAATAACAACTGCACAAGCTACTGCAACTGAACATTCAACTACTATCGCACATGAAAATGCTACTGCTAATGCAACTGCAACTGCAGCCAAACATGCTACTGCAAATATGATTGAACTACACCTAAACATATAACTGCAACAGCTACTGCAGCTACAAGTTTACATTCTTTTGTATCTAAACATGCAACTGCCACTTCAAATTCAACTACAAATTTATTTGCAGATATACCCTAAACATACAAATGTAACTAAACGTGCAATTTTAACTGCACATGCCACTGCTAATAAAACTGCAAATGCCATTGCACATACAACTGCAATATCAACTGCACATACAAAAAATATTGGAATTGTAGCAGTACATGCAACAGCAACTGCCACTGCATTTGAAACTACAATTGTACATAATCTAAAAATGCAGCAGCACATGCAACGGCAAATGCAACTGCATCTGAAACTACAACTGCACATTAAACTAATCAAGCAACTGCAACTGCAAATGCAACAGTACAAAGAACTGCAACTACATCTGCAACATTACTTGCAACTTTACCTGTAATGGCAACTGCATCTGCCCTTGCAACAGCAACTGAACATGCAACTTGACTGCAACTGCAAAAACAACTGAAACTGCAACTGTAAATTTAACTAAACATGCTACTGCTACTGGCCATGCAACTGCACACAAAATTGCAAATGCCACTTCACTACAACTGCTACAGCCACTGCCCTTACAACTGCAACTGCATCTGCAGCAGCACATGCAACTGCATCTAAAACTGCAAATACACATGTAACGGCCGATGCAACAGTAAATGCACATGCAACAGCAACTAGACAAGCAGCTGCGACTAAAACTGCAACTGCACATGCAACTGCAAGTGCAACAGCAACTATATATGCTATTGTAACGGCAAAGGCAACTGTATGTGTTCTAGCAACAGCAACTGCACATACAAGTGCAACTGCTACTAAGCCTCTACTTACAACTGCATCTGCAACTGCAACTATATGTGCAACTGCACATGCAACTTTCAAAGCAACTGTTGCTACATTTATACATGCAAGTATAACTGACCATTTAACTGCTACAGCAACTGCAGATAAAGCTGTACATGGAAGTGTAACTGTACATGCAACTGTTACTGCTACTGCAACTGCACATTTATCTGCAAATATACCTGCAACAGCACACGCAACTGCAATTGCAACAGTACATTTATCGGCAACTCTAACTACTACTACAAATTTACGTGCATACGTATATGCACGTTAATCTGCAATTACACATGATATTAGAACGCAAATGTTACTGCAACTGCAAGTTAAACGAAAACTGCAACTTTGACTGCAAATGTAATTGCAACAGTAACTGCAACAGCACATGCCACTGCAACTGCAACTGCACAGGAAACACTAACTTTAAATGCCTACTGCAGCAGCACATACAATATCAACTGCATATGCAACTGCTACAGCGACTGCAAATAAAACTGTAAATGCACATACAACTGCAACTTTATCTTCATCAGTACATGTTACTGCAAATAAAACTGCAACTGCTATTGCACATGCAACTGCGACTATAACTAAAACGCCACATTTAACTGCATCTGTAACTTTAAAGGCAACTGTAATAGCAAATGCAACTGCAACGGCACATGCAACACTAACTTCAAATGCCAACTGCAGCAGCACATATAACTGCAACTGCATATGCAACTGCAACTGCAACTGCACATAAAACTGTAACTGCAAATCTCACTTTACATGCATATGCTACTGCAACTTTATCTGCATCACAACATGCTACTGCAAATTAAACTGAAACTGCTACTATACATGCTAAGGCAACTATAACTAAAAGAGCACATTTAACAGCATCTGTAACTTTACAGGCAAATATAACAGCAAATGTAACTGACACTCTCCATGCAATACTAAATGCAAATGCCACTACAGCTGCATATTCTACTGCGACTAGAGGTGAAAGTGCAACTGCACTTGCAAAGTCTACTGCAACTGCCATTTCACATGCATTAGCAACTACAAATGCAACTGCACATATTTATGCATGTTTATATATAATTATTTAATAGTTATTTCTTCTGCTACTGAAACATCAAGTTTAATTGCATATGCATCAACAACTATGAATATAACTAAATCTGCAACTGCACATAAATCTGCAAAGCCAACAGCACATATATCAGTAATGGAGACTGCAGCTGCTCATGCATTGAAACTGTACAAGCAACTGTAACTGCAACTGCGCATGCAAATGCAACTGCTACTAAAACTGTAACTGCACATGCAACTGCTTATGCTATTACAACTGCACATGCTACATAAAACTGCAACTGCACATGCCACTGCACATAAATTTAAAATTGTAACTGCCAATAAAACTGCGATTGGAAAAGCAACTTTACCTGCAGCTGCAATTTAACATGAACCCTACACTACACATAAAACGCAAACTTTAGCTGCAATTAAACATGATACTGCAACTATAACGTTAACAGCACATAAACCTGCTACTGCAACATAATATGCAAATTTTACGGTAACTGCAACCACAACGACACAGGAAAAAGCAACTAAACATTTAACTGCAACTGCAAATGCCACTACAAATGTATTTACAAATACATTTAAACATGCCATTGTAACTGTTACTGCATATGCAACTGTAAATAGAGTGTCTCCTGCTAATGCAATAGCTAATGCAATTCCACCTGCACATGCAACTGTTACTGCAGATGATAATGCAACTGCACATGATACTGCAACTATAAATGCAACAAGACATTCTACTGCAACTTAGACTGCAAGGGAACATGTGCAATGCAACTGCAACTGTACAGGCAACAGTAAAAGCATACTTAAGTGCAATTGCAAATGCAACTACAAATGCAACTAAAACTGCAACTAAATATGCTACTGTAAATGCAAATACAACAACTAAAATTGCAAACCATCTGCACATAGAACTTCAACTGTATCTGCAACTGCACAGATAACCTAATTTGCCACAAAAACTTTTACTGTACATGTTATTGCAACTGCATACTGCACATACAACTCCAACTGCCACGGCAGCTGCCACTATTGCTGCAACAACACCGGCAGCTGCAACTGCACATGCTATTGCAATTAAACATTCAACAGAAACTGCAACTGCAACTGCTCACGAATCTGAAACTACAACTGCAATAACACATGAGCTAAACTTGCACATGCAATTGCACATAAAACAGCAAATGCAACAGCACATAAAACTAAAATAGCAACTGCAGCTGCACATGCATTGCAACTGCACTGGAAACTGAAACT
The DNA here is from genome assembly GCF_001313835.1 of Polistes canadensis. Lineage (NCBI taxonomy): Eukaryota > Metazoa > Arthropoda > Insecta > Hymenoptera > Vespidae > Polistes > Polistes canadensis. Next base: position 88,375 of record NW_014569909.1, read on the forward strand.
TCAAATACACATGCAACAGAACATAAAACTGCAAATGCAACTGCACATACAACACAAACTTTAAATGCAACCGCAGAAGCACGTAAAACTGCCACAGCATATGAAACTGCTACTGAAACTGCACATAAAACTGTAACTGCACATACAACTGCAACTGCATATGCAACTGCCACTAGAACTAAAACATCACATTTTAATGCGTCTGCAACTTTAAAGGCAACTGCAACAGCAAATGCAACTGCAACTGTTTATAAAGCCATTACTGCAAGAGCAACTAAAACTGTTCATATAACAGCTTATAAAACTGCAATTGCATTTATACAGGCAACTGTAAAACCAATCGCACCTGCCACTGAACATGCAACACTAAATGCAAATGCCACTGCGCAAAAAACGGCAATTGCAACTGCAACAGCACATACAAAAGCCAATGCCACTGCAACTTCATATGCAACACTAGCTGCAAACGCATCTGTTACTGCAGATGCAACTCAAAATGCACATGCAGCTGCCACTATAAATGCAAGGACACATTCAAATGCAACTGAAACTGAACATTCAACTACAACTTCACTGCAACTGCACATGTAACTAAACATGCAACATCAACTATAACTTCAACGGCACATTAAACTTTAACTACAACTGCACAAACAACTGTAACTGCAAATGAAACTGCAACTACAAATTTTGCTGCAAATTAAAATGCTTTTTTTATTTATTAATATTTAGTTATTATTTTATCTGCTACTGCAACAGCAAGTGCAAATGCAAATGCAACCGCTACTGTAAATTTTGTTAAAAATTGTACAAAAAATTGCAAACCATCTGCACATAAAACTGCAACTGCATATGCAACTGCCACTGCCACTGCACATAAAACTGTAACTGCACATACAAATGTAGCTGCATATGCTACTGCAACTGCATTTGGATCAAAAAATGCCACTGCAAATAAAACTGAAACTGCTATTGCAAATTTTGTTGCAATTATAACTAAAAAAGCATATTTTACTGCATCTGCAACTTCAAAGGCAACTGTAACAGCAAATGCAACTGCAACTGCTTATAAAACACTAAATGCAAGTGCAAATTTAACTACACTTACAATATAATCTGCAAATGCAACAGCAAATAAAACAGCAAATGATAATACAACTGCAGATGCAGCACAAAATACATATGCAAATGCCACTGCACATACAACATCAACTTCATCTGCCATAGCAAATACATCAGCGACTGAAACTGCAACCTTATATGTATCACAGTCTGCCCATGCAACTATTACTGCAGATGCAAATCCAATTGCACATGCAACTGCAAATAGAAATGCGACAGCACATGCAAATGCAACTATAATTGCACATGCTACTGCACATGCTATTGCAACTAAACATTCCAAAGAAACTGCTACTGCAAGAACTACAACTGCAATTGCACACGCACTTAACTTTCACATGCAACTGCACAAGCAACTGTACTTGCAAATAAAACAGCAACTGCCATTTTACATGCATTTGCAACTAAAAATGAAAATGCACATATTAATTAATAACTTCATAATAATCATTTAATATACATTTTATCTGCTACTGCCACAGCAAGTGCAACTGCACACGCAACTGTAACTGTGAATATAACTGCTACAGCAACTGCAGCTACAAATTTACATGCTATTGTATCTAAACATGCAACTGCAACTTTAAATGAAACTACGTATAAAACTAGAGATTCAAAACAAAATTGTAACTGCTTATAAAAATGCAAATGCATCTGCCACCGCAATTGCACATAAATCTGCAGCTGCGCATGCAAATAAAATTGCACATTCAATGTCTTATAAATTTGCAACTGCAAATACAACTGCATTTGCCACTGCAACTGTTACTGTAAATAAAATTGCAACTTTAAACTGCGCATACAGTTGCAATTGCAACTGCTGTTGATTATTTACCTGCAAATGCAACTGCAAGGGCACATGCTTCTGAAACTAGATCAGAACCTTAAACTGTAAATGCAACTGTAGCGGCAACTGCCACTGCATTTAAAACTGCGTCTGAAAATAAAACTTTATCTGTCACTGCAACTTTACAGTTAAATTTAATTTTAAATTAAGCAGATACTGCATAAAAAATAGCATATGCTACTTCTGTTGCACATACAACTGCCACTGCAACTGCACATTTAACTGCACATGTTACTGCCCCTGAACATTAAACTAAAGATGCAACTGCAGCTAGAATAGCAACTGCCACAGCAAATAAAACTGCAAATAAAACTAAAACTGCCACTGCCACGAGACATGCAAAGGCAGCTGCAACTCCAACTGTACATGCAAGTGAACTGCACATGATATTACAAATGCACACGAAACTGCAATTGCAAATGCAACTGCAACAGAAACTGCCAAATATACTACACATGCTACTGAAACTGCTCAAGCAACTACAAAGTAAACTGTTATTGCAACTGGAAATATTAAAGCTACAGCAACTGCAGCTACAACCGTTCATGCAAGTGTAACTAAATATGCAAATGCTACTCTAAATGTAACTGCATATTAAATTGCAACTGCACACAAAATGAGATAAATACATAAACCGTCAACTGCACATATAACTGCAACTGCAACAACACATGAATCTGCGTCTGAAGAAGCAGCTTTATCTTCCACTGTAACTTCATATGCTACTTTACCTGCTCATGAAGCTGCAACTGTAAATACAACGGAAAATTTACCTGCAATTACACATAAACCTGCAACTATAACGGCAACAGCATATTTACCTGTAACTGCAACTGCAAAAACAAATTTAAATGTAAAAGAATATACAAACTTACAGGCAACATTACCTGCACAAGCAATTGCAACTGCAAATTTAACTAAAACTGCAAATGCACATATAACTGCACATGCAACTGCAACTGCAATTGCCACTATACATACAACTGGAACTGCAAATGCAACTTCAACTGCTCTACTAACGGCAACTGCACATGCTTCTGCCACTTCAACTGCGCAAGCAACTGCAGCTTAACATGCAACTTTTTTTGCAACTGCAAACCGCACATAGAACGGCATTCGCAACTGTACATAAGACTGCAAGTGAAAATACAACTAAACTGCAACTGCAAATTCACTAAAACTGCCACTGCACATATAACTGCACATGCTACTGTACTGCAAGTGCCACTATACATGCAAAAGGAACTACAAATTCAACAGAAACTGCACATGCAACTACACATAAAACTGTAATTTTTACTGCACATATAAAAAACACAGAACTGCAGCTAAAACTGTACATGCAAGTGTAGGTAAACATGCAACTGCGACAGCACATGTAAATGCATACAAAATTGTTACTACACATAAAATGTGAACAGTACGTAAAAATGCAACTGCACATTTACCTGCAGATGCAATTGCAATTTCAACGGCAACTGCTTATTCAACTACAAAAACAACTGCACAGCAACTTGCAAATGCACATGCAAATGACATTGCACATAGTACTGCATAGAAACATAAAACTGCCTTTGCAAAAAAAAATAGAACAACAACTAAAACTGAGAATATATCTGGCACTGCAAAACACAGTCAACTGCCACTGCAACTGAACATATAAAAGCTACAGGAACAGCACTTACAACTGTACATGCAAGTGTATCTAAACATGTAAATGCAGCTGCACATGTAACAGTATAGTAAATTGCTACTGCACATAAAATTAAAACAGTACGTAAAATTCCAGCAGTAAATTTAACTACAGATGCAACTGTAAATGTACATGTTACTGCAACTAGACCGCCAACTGCAACTGCAACGGCAACTGCATATGAAACTGCAGCTTACACGGGAAATACACATGCGATTGTAACTTTAAATGCAACAGCATTTGCCCTTGCAATGTCAATTGCACACACAAGATCAACTGCTACTTAAACTGCACATACAACTGCATCTGCAACTAGAACTGCATATAAAACTGCAGCTAGACTAGCAACTTCAACTGCAACTAAAACTGCACATACAACAGAATCTGAATATACAACTGCGCATGCTACTGCTACTGCAACTGCGCATGCCACTGCAACAGCAAATAAGACTGCAACTGAACCTGTTTACAAAACTGCCTCTACAAAAGCAACTTTTACTGACACTGCAACTCCACATGCAACTTTAGATGCCACTGCAGATGCATCTGCACATATAACAGCAACTGCAACTGCAATTGCATGTGAAACTGCAACTATTGCCAGGTTAAATGTATGTGCTGTACCTCAAGAGCATTTGTTGGTGTACTACTGTTCGTGAGAGAGACGTACACATGTAAGTCTCCCCACTCTAGTCCATGTAAGATTAGTATATAAGGGACAGCGATTAGCTGTATAAGGCTCTCTGTTAGAAGAATTACATAGTTAAAGTAAAAGTAATAGCACGTAGCACGGAAGAACTTGTAATAGATATAATATATAGATTTATTAAACTTTTACCACCCATAATGTAAGATATTTTTTCTCATTAATTTAACAGCTGCAACTCCGCAGGAAATTTGTAAAAGTAAATAGAACTGAAACTGCACACGCAACTGCAACCATTAATGATACTACAAATGCATCAGCTAACTTAACAACACTTGCAACTGCAACTGCACAGGCAAATGTAGCGTTAAATGGAACTGCAACTGTATAGGAAACAGCAACAGTAAACGCCACTGCAACTAAATAAGCAACTAAAACTTCTACTGCACTACACATAAAACTGTAACTTTAAATGAAACTGCATTTGCACTAGCAACGGCAACTGCACATGCTACTGAACTGCAACTGCAAATAAAACTGAAACAGCAAATTTAAATTAACCTGCACATGCTACTGCTATTGGTCATGCAACTGCACACAAAATCGCCAATGCCACTTCACTGCAACTGCTACGGCCACTGCCCTTACAACTGCAACTGCATCTGCAGCAGCTCTTGCAACTGCAACTGCAACTGCATCTGAAACTGCAAATACATATGTTACTGCCGATGCAACAGCAAATGCAAATGCAACAGAAACTAGACAAGCAACTGCAACTGTAATGCAACTGTAAATGCAGCTAAACATGACAGTAGAAATAAAACTACTATTGCAACTGCACATATACCTGCAACAGCAACTGCTGCTAAAAGGTAACATGCTAGTGTAACTAAACATTCTATTGCAACTAAAAATGCAAAGTAAACTGCAACTGCAAAACAACATGCAGTAGCCACTGCATTAGTTACTACACTTAAATTTGAAACTGCTACTGAACATGAAACGGCGCCTCGAAAAGCTACGTTAACTGCAGCTGCAACTTAACATGCAACTTTACCTGCACATGCAGCTGTTACTGCACCTACAACGAAATTTGCAACTAAAATTCCACTTGACACTGCCACTATAACAGTAACAGCATATTTACTTGCCACTGCAACTGCACAGCTAAATGTAACGGTAACTGCAAATAAAACTGCACAAGAAACACAAACTGCAAACTAAACTGCAACTGTAAATAAAATTACTCATTCAACTGTATCTGCACATGCTACTGCAACTTCACATCCAACAGCACATAAAACTGCAAATGCAACAGCAAATACAACTATAGCAACTGCACATACAAGTGCATCTTTAACTGCAACTGCCACTGCACTTGCAACAGCTACTTCTTCTGCAATTACATATGCAACAGCAACTGCAAATGCAACTATAAATGCTACTTCACATAAAACTGCAATTTTGCTTGCATCTGCAACTGCACACGCAGCTGCACATTAAACTTCGTCTGGCAAAGCATCTTTAACTGCAACAGCTACAAACCATGCAACTTTAACTGCATATGCAGCTGCCACAGCACATACAACGCCAACTCAAACTGCAATTGCAAATGAACTTTTACCAATAAAAGCTCCGGCAAATTTAACTGCAATTGTAACTGCAGAATCTTATGTAACGTAAAATTCAACAACAACTGCACAAGCTACAGCAACTAAACATTCAACTACTATTACACATGGAACTGCTACTGCCAATGMAACTGCAACTGCAGCTAAACATGCCACTGCAAATATGATTGAACTACATCTACACATAGAACTGCCACAGCTACTGCAGCTACAAATTTACATGCTTTTGTATCTAAACATGCAACTGCAACAGCAAATGAAACTGCATATGCAACTAGAGATTCACATAAAACTGTAACTGCACATACAACTGCAAATTCATCTGCTACGGCAATTCAATATAAAACTGCATATACTAATTAAACTTTAAAAAATAAATAAAACAGTACATCAAACCGCATCTGCACATATAACTGCAGTGGACACTGCAAATCACCATTCAACTAAAGCTAGACCAGCATCTGCAACTGCATCTGCTACACCACAAATAAGTGCAGCGGAAACTGCAACTGCAGCTCCACATACAACTGCAATTTTATCTAAAACTGCACATGTGCTATTGCACATAAAATTAAAACAGTTAGTAAAATTGCAACAGCACATTTAATTGCAGATGCAACTGCAAATGTACATGTAATTGCAACTAGACCAGCAAATGCAGCTGCAACGGAACTGCACATGAAACTGTAGCTTTCACTGGATCTACACATGCGAATGTAACTTCAAATGCAACAGCATTTGCAGTTGCCATAACAACTGCACATACAAGATTAACTGCTACTGAAACTGCTGATACAAATGCATCTGCAATTGCAAATGCAACTAAGACTGCACATACAACGCAATCTAAAACTACAACTGCAACTGCACATTTAACTGCAGATGCAACTAAAATTGTACATGCAACTGAAACAAGACAAGCAACTGCACATGGTAATGCAACTGCACATAGAACTGCAATATCACATGAAGCTGCCACTGAAAATGCTACTTTAACAAAAAATGCAACTGTAACTATCATTGCTACTGCAACTACAAATTCAACAGCACATAAAACTGCAAACAAAACTCCACATAACACTGCTAATGGAAATGCAACTTTAGGTGCAATTGCAAAACCAAATGCAACTGAACATAAAACTGCAACTGCTACTGCATATAAAACTGTGTCAAAAAAAAACAACTGCCACAGCAACTGCAGCTGCTCAGGCAAGTGCAACTGTGACTGCAACAGCACATGGAACTGTTACTTTTTGTCGCACTTCAAGCAGCTCGCGTTAGAGGAATTGATTGATAACATCGGAAGGAAAAAATAAGTTGCGACTGATAAACAGAAAAAAGCTGTGAGTATAAAATAAAGCACATATGAAAAGGAGAAAAGAATATCTATCCTAATTGTAAATAAATAAACTGTTTTGAGTAAGTGGAAATAATAAACCTTAATTGTCGTTTGTTTGGTTTTCAGGTAAAAGTATTTAGATATAGTAATTGTTGGTACGACCGATGCCTTAATCGGTACTCCAGTGGAATTTACTGAACCGAAAAATGCCCTTACGGGTGATATCGAGATTGTTTATTAATGGGAAGGAGGATAGGAAAATAAAACACAATAACAAATGTATTTGAGCCCAGTCAGTACTAAAAAGTACGCTTTATTTTGCTCGTCAGGGTAAAGCCTTTCGGCATAAAAACCCTGGTTGAAACGTTGACGAAGAATCCGTACAAATCAGGATAATTCTGGCCAAGTACAGGACCGCCTTTTTCCCTTGTCGCTGGCCGAACATAGATGATATAGTATTGCGCAATACAAATAATTCTCCTCGAAGTAGTTTCTCGCAAGTCTAAGCTTTCTAAGATAGATGAATCTCGAGTGATGAATCACGCGTGATGAACCAAGAGTGCCCAAATGATGAGTGCCAAAAGGCGCAAGAACGCGCTGGGTTTTATACCAAAAAGCGATGYAATGCTGCACCAATCACCGAAAAGCCCGAGCATAACGCGGCTGTCGATACATGTGATTAGCATATTAAATGTGGTGGGAGAACTCAAGCTAGAAGAAAGAAGGAGCCCTTACAAGCATCTTAGCGCTACCGTGGCTACCACCAAAAACAAAGACACTGCTTTGTCGAGCGTGTCTCACGTCTCGGCAGGGCCGTCCATGCCCCGGCGCTTCGCCCTACTCACTCGTTGCGTATAATACGCAACATACCCCGCCCCCTTGAACGGGCACCGATCAAAATTTAAAAAGATACATACACAATAAAATACAAATTATAAACTATATACATACACTGCTAACCGCATATTATAATACATAATCAAAATTACCTCTACTAAATTACAAGTTTTTTTTTTTTTATAAATCGTTCGACAAAGAAGAAAGACGTTTAATACCGCGCTTTACAAGACCGTTGGCAGGTTTCGCGGCTGCCTTGTGTTTTATTCCGTCAGCTCTCGCATGTATCCTTGCGACACGTCCTAGTGGCGTTTGCTCTTTCAAATATTACTTATTCCATCATTTCCAGAACAGCTGTCTCACCCGCTGAACGTGCTGCTATTGCGATAGACACCCAGATGATACATCCCTGTACTCGTCCTCTGGCGGACTCGGAAAATAATATCCAATTAAAAAATGACCAGGTGTAAGAGCACGCAAGTCGTTCAAATCATTAGACCGATGGATGATAAGACGCAAGTTTAGAATAGCCTCTATCTCGAGGACGTAAATTAATAATACSTCACACGATAACATTGCTTCGCAAACAATTCTAACTAGACTAACTAGATGGTACTTAAAAGATTTTCTTGCCACCTCCAATAGACCGCCAAAATGAGGTAGTAGGGAGAGATAAAATGCCACTTRAATCTTTCATTAACTAAGCTTGGCGATCACGCGCGCCTCTAATTCGTTCGCAGAATCAACAAAATTAGTCGTGCTGTCGAAATATATGTCCGAATATTTAGCATAGCGTTCCATAGGKCCACGCAAAGCGTTTTTTAGCCGCTTTAACAATTCATAGGAGTATTAATGCGCCAAAAAGTTCTTAAAGCTCGCGCCGTAAAAATCGGGCATTTCSAATACTTTTCCGTTACACGTTATGCTACACGCGAATCTTATTCTCCTCGAGCGTGTGGAGATTTTGGCGAAACTCTTGCCATATTTTATATATATCGGGCTGAGACCTTTTCTCCAATGTTTATTTTAATTGCCATAGCAACGGCTCGCTTTACCTTCGGCCGCGTTTCCAATTAACACCTAATGTTTCTACCGTGCCTGTCTTTTAGAATCTCGGCGCAATTTAACGCCCATTGCCTCAAATGCATGCCTGACTCTGCGGTTATCCTTATTAATTCGTTGCGGACTCGCTTTGCTTCCCTAACCGTACGCGCTCCGGCTAACAAGTCGTCTRCATAGAAATCCTCTTTAAGAACGATGGCAGCTCTAGGGAATCGGTGAAATTAGTCGCTCGCGAGTTGATGTAAATTACGCGTTGCTAAGAACGACGCGAAGGCGGTTCCATAAGTTACTGTATTTAATCTATATGCTTACACGGGCTCACTTTCCTGTCGACGGTAGAGTATAGTTTGGTATTTGCGATCGCGCGGTCCATTGTTATCTGCCGATACATCTTCGCGATATCCGCGGTAATAGCGATAGCGTGTGATCTAAATCTTACTAAAAATGTAAACAGATCCTCCTGCATGGTCAGACCAACCATTAATACTTCATTCCAAGATTTCTCGTTGCTGGTTTTTTGCCGACGCGTCGAACACTACTCGCAATTTAGTCGTAAGACTAGTATGCTTTAATACAGCATGATGCGGTAAATAGAATGTATCTTCGTGGGGTTCCCCTTCTATCGTTGTCGTTTGACCTTGTTCTTCATATTCGGATAAGAATTTAATTTATTCATTTCTAATTTCCGGCTCGCCCGACAATAACCGCTTAAACGCGTGTAATCTTCGCCACGCGTGAAATCTTTGCAACGCGTGAAATCCTCGCAACGCGCTCGCATACGAATCGCCTAATTGATTCTCTTCCTTGAATGGCAGCCTTGCCACACATCTGCATGTATTATCCCGTCGCGTGTGGCTTTATAATGTGCTTCGCAAAAATTTTCCTCGTGCGAACTAATACTAGTCTTAGTTACTTCTTCAATCTTCCAAATTTTCTCCAATAATTAGTTAAATTCTACTGTATCTGTGTAGCAGTTAACGCTCCGCGAACTACGCGCGGCTCCTGTTTTCATAACGAGTTATCCTAACACAGTTCCTGGTGCCATTAACTTTCATTCAATCGAATGCTCTGATCTGAGCGTCATAGTAATGTAAAAATCTCGACACCGAGACTCGCGTCGATATTMGCGGTCTCATGAAATTTGTGATCTGCCAAATGGATCCCTGCCGGCATAACTAACTCTTCTCGCGAAATTCGTTGCGAGGGTAACCGATTCGTTACAGCTGGTGATAATCAAATTTTCAATTCTACCGCAATTTTATGCTCGCGATTTCAAAGTAAATATTGGTATATCCATGACTTGCTTGAATATTCGTACAAAATTCCCGACTTTAAATCATTAAAAAATATGCTTCAGAACCCGAATCCAAGAGTACAAGACACCCGTGTGGCCTGCCATCAAGATCTAGCAAATGCACCACTGCCGCAGCAGCGCAAGTGCACGCGAGTGATTGAGCTTTACATGTGCATCATGCACTTCCGATACCACCTGGATACGCAAACTCGTGATGCCCACCGTTGCACCTTCTGCAACGGCCTCTTTCTTTCACATGTAACAACTCACA
>NW_014569909.1:100601-104101 GCF_001313835.1 Polistes canadensis
CGTGAATCCTCTGAACAAAGTGTCCCGTGCAGGGTACTCACGCACCGGAACAATAGAAGCTTCTCGGCTTGTAGCGATGATTCAATACCTCCTTTGTTGCTCGATCRGAAGTCTTCCGTTGCCTCTTTCTCCTCCGTTGAAGAAGACTGTATGCACAATAGACGCCAACCGAAGAGTGGGGAGGAAGCTCCCTATCCGGCTCGAAGGACCAAAATTTTGATGCGACCGATGCCTTAATCGGTACTCCAGTGGATAGTAGTGAATCGAAAAATGCCCTTACGAGTTATATCGAGATTCTTTATTAATGGGAAGCAGGATTGAAAAATAAAAACACAATAACAACTTTATTTATGCCCAGTCAGTACTAAAAAGTACGCTTTATTTGGCTCGTCAGGGAAAAGCCTTTCGGCATAAAAACCCTGGTTGAAACGATGAAGAAGAGTCCACAAATCGGGATAATTCTGGCCAGGTGCAGGACCGCCTTTTTCCCTTGTCGCTGGCCGAACTTAGATGATGTAGTATTGCGCAATACAAATAATTCTCCTCGAAATAGTTTCTCGCAAGTCGCAGCATTCTAAGATAGATGAATCTCGAGCGATAAATCACGCGTGATGAACCACCACGTTTTATACCAAAAAGCGATGCAATGCTGCACCAATCACCGAAAAGCCCGAGGACGACGTGGCTGTCGATACATATGATTGGCATAATAAATGTGGTGGGAGAACTAAAGCTAGAAGAAAGAAGGAGCCCTTACAAGCATCTTAGCGCTACCGTGGCTACTACCAAAAACAAAGACACTGCTTTGTCGAGCGTGTCTCACGTTTTGGCACGGCCGTGCACGCCCCGGCGCTTCGCCCTACTCACCCGTTGCATAGGATACGCAACAGCACTTATTTAGAAATTTTTTAATATTTAACTACAATTTAATCCAAGAAGTTGCATAAATTTATTTTTTAATATATTAAAAAATTGTAAGCGACAGTAAGAATGTTCTATTCAAAACTAAACAGAATGGATGTAAGGTTGACTAGAATCGAACTTCGTCGAAAAAAAATGAATTCTACGCGTAAAGTAACCAAAAAAAGTTGTGATAAAATGATTTTTCCCCTTTTTTAGGACTGCAAATGTTGAAATATAAATGTTATTTGCTAGATTTTATTGGACTTAACACTTTTTGTATGTTAGTATACGCTTTAAAACTGGAAAGAAAACGTTTTATAGCTTTTCTTATATAGCACTTCTTTAGATATCTGATAGTTTTCAACTAATACTTAATCTAGAAAGCAGCAAAAATTTTTCTTAAATTTATTGAAAAATTTTAAGCTATGGTAAAATGTGCTATTAGAAACAAGGCAGAATTGATGTCAGGTTGACTACAATCGAGTTTCGTCGAAAGAGAATTTAATTAAAAACGGAAAGTAACTTAAAAAAATTCGTAATAAAATGTTTTTTTCCCTTTTTTTTTACTGCAGTAGTACAAATATAAATGATGTTTGCCAATTTTTTTTGGATTTACAACTTTTTATTTGTAAGTATACGCTTTAAAGCTTGAAAGGAAACGTTTTATAGCTTCTGTTTAATTGCACTTTTTAAAATTTTTTTAATTTTGACCTACGATTTAATCCAGAAAGTAGCGAAAATTTTTTTTAAATCTATTAAAAAATTTTTAGCAAAGGTAAAAATGTACTATTAGGAACTAAACAGAATAGATGTTTAGTTGACTACAATCGATTTTTGTCGAAAAATAATTGAATTGTACACGTGAAGTAACTAAACAAAATTTTAATAAAGTGATTTTTTCTCTTGCCTTTAACTGCAGTTGTTAAAAAGTAAATAATATTTGCTAGATTTTAATGGACATACAACTGTTTATTTGTTAGTATACGCTTTAAATCTTGAAAGAAAACGTTTTATAGCTTTTGAAATATAGCTTTTTTTAAAAATTTAATAGTTTTTAACTACTATTTAATCCGGAAAGTAGCGAAAATTTCTTTCTAAATATATTAAAACATTTTTAGCAATGGTAAAAATGTGCTATTAGATAAACAACAGAATAAATGTCTGACTTACTACAATCGAGTTTCGTTGAAAAAGAATTGAATTCTTCACGTAAAGTTACAAAAAAAAGTTTTATTAAAATAATTTTTTTTCTTTTTTTGGACTGCAGTTGTTTAAATAGAAATGTTATTTTCTAGATCTTATTGGACCTAACACTTCTTATTTGTAAGTACACGCTTTAAACATTGATAAAAAACGTTGGATTGCTTTTGTTATTTAGCATTTCCTTAGATATCTGATAGCTTTTAACTATTATTTAATCTAGGAAGACGCGAAACTTTTTCTTAAATTTATTGAAAAATTTTAAGCGACGGTAAAATGTCCTATTAGAAACAAGACGCAATGAATGTCAGGTTGACTACAATCGAGATTTGTCGAAACAGAATTGAATTTTACACGTAAAAAAACCAACAAAAGTCGTAATAAAATAATTTTTTCTCTTGTTTTTGACTGCAGTAGACAAAATATAAATGATGTTTGCCTAATTTTTTCGGACGTAGCACTTTTTATTTGTAAGTATACGCTTTAAAGCCTAAAAGAAAACGTTTCATAGCTTCTAAAAAATAGACATTTTATTGAAATTTTAGATTTTTTAAATTTGATTTAATTTCTAAGTAGCGAAAAATTTTTTCTAAATATATATGAACATTTTTAGCGACGGTAAAAATGTGCTACTAGAAACTAAACAAAATAGACGTTTGGGTTGACTACAATCGAGTTTTGTCGAAACAGTATTGAATTCTACACGTAAAAAAAACCAAAAAAAGTCGTAATAATATAACTTTTTCTCTTTTTTTTGACTGCAGTAGTCACAATATAAATAATGTTTGCTAAATTTTTTTGAACTTTACACTTTTTATTTGCAAGTATACGCTTTAAAACTAGAAAGAAAACGTTTTATAGCTTTTGTTATATAGCACTTTTTAAGAAATTTTATAGTATTTAACTACGATTTAATCCAGAAAGTCGCAAAAAATTCTTTTTAATTATATTAAAAATTTTTAAGCGAAGGTAAAAATGTGCTATTAGAAATTAAGCAGAATAGAGGTTTGGTTGCCTACACTCGAATTTTGTCGAAAAATATTCGAATTCTACACCTGAAGTACCCTAAAAAAGTTGTAATAAAATGATTTTAAACCTTTTCTGCGACACCAGTTGTGGAAAAGTAAATATATTTGCTAAATTTTATTGGACATAAAACTTTTCATTTGTTAGTATACGCTTTAAAACTTGAAAGTAAAAGTTTTATAGCTTTTGTTATATAGCACTTTTTTAGAAATCTTATAGTTTTAAACTATGATTTAATCTAAAAAGCAGGGAAAATTTTTCTTAAATATATTAAAAAATTTTTAGCGACGGTAAGATGTGCTATTAGGAACAAAACAGAATGGATGTCATGTTGACTACAATCGTGTTTCGTCAAAAGAGAATTGAATTCT
>NW_014569909.1:106071-109808 GCF_001313835.1 Polistes canadensis
GAAAAATTCGTAATAAAATGGTTTTTTCCCTTTTTTTTGACTGCAGTAGACCAAATATAAATGATGTTTGCCCAATTTTTTCGGAAGTGGCACTTTTTATTTGTAAGTTTACGCTTTAAAGCTCAAAAGAATACGTTTCATAGCTTCTGATAAATAGACCGTTTATAGAAATTTTATAGTTTTTCCCTATGATTTAATTTACAAAAGAGCGAAGATTTGTTTTCAATTATATTAAAAAATTTTTAGCGACGGTAAGATGTGCTATTATGAACAAAACAGAATGGATGTCATGTTGACTACAATCGTGTTTCGTCAAAAGAGAATTGAATTCTACACGTAAAGTAACCAAAAAAAGTCGTAGTAAAATGATTTTTTCCCTTTTTTCTTACTTTAGTAGTCCAAGTAAAATGATGTTTGCTAAACTTTTTCGGACTTAACACTTTTTATTTGCAAGTATACGCTTCAAAGCTGGACCGAAAACGTTTTATTGCTTTTGTTTATAGCAATTTTTTAGAAATTTTATAGTTTTAAACTACGATTTAATCCAGAAAGTAGCAAAAATTTCTTTTTAAATATATTAAAAATTTTTAACCGAAGGTAAAAATGTTCTTTTAGAAATTAAACAGAATAGATGTTTAGTTGACTACAATCGAATTTTTTCGAAACATAATTGAATTCTACACTTGAAGTACCCTAAAATAGTTGTATAAAATGATTTTTTTTTCTTTTCTTTGACTGCACTTGTGGAAAAGTAAACGATATTTGCTAGATTTTATTGGACAAAACACTTTTTATTTGTTATTATACGCTTTAAAACTAGAAAGAAAACGTTTTATAGCTTTTGTTATATAGCACTTTTTTAGAAATTTCATAGTTTTTAACTTAGATTTAATTTAGAAACTAGTGAAAATTTCTTTCTAAATATATTGAAACATTTTAAGCGACGGTAAAAATGTGCTACTAGAAACCAAACAGAATAAATATCAGGTTTACTACAATCGAGTTTCGTTGAAAACGGATTAAATTCTTCACGTAAAGTAACGAAAAAAGTTGTAACAAAATGATTTTTTCCTTTTTTTTGGACTGCAGTTGTTTAAATATGAATGTTATTTGCTGGATTTTATTAGACATAACACTTTTATTTTGTTAGTATACGCATTAAAACTTGAAAGAAAACGTTTTACAGCTTTTGTTATATAGCATTTCTTTATGTATCTGATAGTTTTAAACTACGGTTTCATTCAGAAAGTAGCAAAAATTTCTTTCTAAATATATTGAAACATTTTAAGCGACGGTAAAAATGTGCTACTAGAAACCAAACAGAATAAATATCAGGTTTACTACAATCGAGTTTCGTTGAAAACGGATTAAATTCTTCACGTAAAGTAACGAAAAAAGTTGTAACAAAATGATTTTTTCCTTTTTTTTGGACTGCAGTTGTTAAAATATAAATGTTATTTACTAGTTAATATAATAAAGATTTTTTTTTTTTATTCTTATCAAAAATTTTATAATATTATTACTAAGTTTACTTCTTAGGGAAGCGTTTTTTGGACAGGTTTGATTTTGACGAACAATACATTTATCTGTTGAACGTTTCGTCTCTATTTGAGACTTCCTCAGCAACTAAAATTATTTATTATGACATATTATTTCTTGTACAAATACCAAAAGAACTTACGAATAAAAGCGTTATTTTACCTTGATAGTTATGTTCATAAGTCAATATAACATAATTTTTATTACAGTTATAAATTTTCACTATCTTATATATAGAGTCAATTTTTAAAAACGTTATCCTACCATAACTTTTTAACTTTTTATACCTTAGTAAAAATAAAACATATATAAACGAAACTAAAAGACAAAGATGATAATTTAGAACAATCAAACTTAGTATATAAAATACCATGTAAATGTGAAAAATTTTATGTAGGACAAACAAAACTAAAATTATAAGAACAATTATACCAACATAGAAACGACAGCAAACCGAGGAATGCACAAAAAACAAATACCACTGCGTTGGCAGAACATCATTTTAAAACAAGACATATTTTTAAATGCGACGAAACAAAAATTTTAGATAAAGAAGATAATTAGTACAAAAGAACCATCAGTGAAATGTACCATATAACGAACAATAATACAGTTAATTTTAAAACCGATACTAATAATCTAAACAGCACATAAAACGAAACTTTAAAAAAGTTTAATTTCCACAACAAGACACGAAACAAAGGTTACAATAATAACAAAGACATCTAGATTAGGAAACACCAGTTTAGAGGAAACCAGTAGTGTTCGAAAAGTTATGGTAGGATAACGTTTTTAAAAATTGACTCTATATATAAGATAGTGAAAACTTATAACCGTAATAAAAACGATGTTATATTGACTTATGAACATAACTGTCAAGGTAAAATAACGCTATTAATTGTAAGTTTTTTTGGCATTAGTACAAGAAATAATATGTCATAAAAAAAAATTTTAGTTGCTGAGGAAGTCTCAAATAGAGACGAAACGTTCAACAGATAAATGTATTGTTTGTCTAAATTAAACCTGTCAAAAAAACTTCCCTAAGAAGTAAACTAAGTATTAATTTTAAAAAATTTTGGATAAGAATAAAAAAAAAATAAATCTTTATTATATAATTATTAAAAATGCTGAAGGGTTTTTTTAAATATATAGAAAATAATTATGWCATAACTACCGTGAAGCAGATGAAAACCTGACTCACCGAATTGCTAAAATTGGCAGCATTTAAAAACAGACGGTTATTCCTACTTAATTGTAAACATAAACAAGTTTGTCCGAAACGCATACTGAACAATCTAAAATGATTATATGCTTTTCAAATTGAAGCTCCCTCGTTTCAAAAAGAAACGGACAATTTGAATAAATTCTTTCAAACAAAGATAATTAATTTAGAAATAAAGGTCACAGCATGGAAAATTAGGATATTGGAGAAAAATATAGAAAACACAATTAACATTTTGATAAAAAAATTAACAACGAATGACTACAGAGATTGCACAACATAGTTTAACATTAAATATGAAGACAAATTTAAAATTACAAAAAGCAATAACATAAAAAAATTAAAAACTTTAATAAAAGAAAAATATCACAACAATAATAATAACAATATAACAAAACGCTTTTATATTTAATTTTACGGATGTAGAGCTTCCGAATGAAGTGGAAGAAATTCTAAACCTAAAACCTAGAGTTTTGTTGAAAAAGAATTAAATTCTACATTTGAAGTAACCTAAAAAAGTTGTAATAAAATGATATTTTCGCCTTTCTTTGACTGCAGCTTTCGAAAAGTAAATGGAATTTGCTAGATTATATTACATATAAATTTTTTTATTTGTGAGTTAACGCTTTAAAACTTAAAAGAAAACGATTATTAGCTTTTGTTATATAGCACTTTTTTAGAAATTTTATAGTTTTTAACTACGATTTATTCCAGAAAGTAGTGAAAATTTTTCTTAAATATATTGAAAAATTTTTAGCGACGGTAAAAATGTGCTATTAGAAAAAAGACACAATGGATGTCAGGTTGACTACAATCGAGTTTTGTCGAAAGAGAATTGAATTGTACACGAAACGTAACTAAAAAAATTCGTAATCATATGATTTTTTCTCTTTTTTTTGACAGCAGTAGTCCAAATATAAATGATGTTTTTCAAATTTTTTCGGACCTTACACTTTTTATTTGTAAGTATACGCTT
>NW_014569909.1:112144-113843 GCF_001313835.1 Polistes canadensis
TTCTTGCGCCTGTTGGCACTCATCATTTGGCCACTCTTGGTTCATCACGCGTGATTCATCGCTCGAGATTCATCTATCTTAGAAAGCTGCGACTTGCGAAAAACTACTTCGAGGAGAATTATTTGTATGGCGCAATACTACATCATCTAAGTTCGGCCAGCGACAAGGGACAAAGACGGTCCTGCACCTGGCCAGAATTATCCCGATTTGTATGGATTCTTCGTCAACGTTTCAACCAGGGTTTTTATGCCGAAAGGCTTTTCCCTGACGAGCCAAATAAAGCGTACTTTTTAGTACTGACTAGGCTCAAATAAAGTTGTTATTGAGTTTTTATTTTCCTATCCTCCTTCCCATTAATAAAGAATCTTGACATCACCCGTAAGGGCATTTTTCGATTCAGTACTATCCGCTGGAGTAGCGATTAAGGCATCGGTCGCATCAACAACTGGTAAGTAATAAAATGCTCGATGTGTTACCAGATAAGTTAGAAAAAGGTTTTATGCAATGTACAAATTGTAAGCAAAGCAAAATGGCTAATGTACCATTTGAAAATAAGCAGGCTAGGTCAAAAGAAATATTAGAGGTAATTCACACAGACTTAAATGGGCCCCATAGGACTCCTAGTTACAAAGGAGAAAGATATTTTGTAAGTTTCATTAATGATTATAGTAGATGTACTAAGATATATTGTATTAAAAGTAAAGATGAGACAGCTGATTGTCTAATTGAATTTGTATATTTAGTAGAAAACCAATTCGGTAAAGGTATAAGAAAATTAAGGTTTGATAATGGTACAGAGTACTCAAATAAGAGAATTTATGATTTCGTAAAAAGTAAGGGTATTGAGATATTAAATTGTCTCCCATATGTTCATGAACTCAATGGAGTAGCAGAAAGGTACAATAGGTCAGCAATGGACATGGGCAGATGCTTAGCAAGAGAAGCAAAAGTTAATATTAAGTATTGACCGGAAATAATGAAAACGGTCGCGTATTTGAAGAATTGTACGATAGCCAATACGCTGGAAAATAAAACTCCTTATGAGATTTTCTTTDRTAYAAAACCAAATATTAAAMATTTAAAAATATACGGAAGTAAGGTTTTTGTAAGAGTCCCAGAAGTTTTAAGAAAAGGAAAATGGGATGATAAATCAAAATTAGGGATTTTGGTTGGGTACAATCATGATAGTTACAGAGTTTTTGTCAATAATAAAGTTTTAGATGCAAGACATGTTGAAGTAATTGAAAATAAGAATGATTTGATTTATGGTGAAAATGGAATCAAAGACAGAAACGAAAAGAATGAAAATGAAAAGTTTAACGTTGTAAATTTAGAAAATGATACTCCTATTTCTGTGCAAATCAAGGAGGAACTTAGAGATAGTGATGGAGATAAGAACAATGAAGTAGAAAACACTAATGAGAAAGTTTGAAGTAATGAGTGGCAATATGAAAGCAATGGAGACCCAGAGAGAGTATCACAGAGAACCAGAAATAAGGTAAAAAGATTTCGAGATCCTACAACGTATTGCATCTCTGTAAACTATATGGATATAAATGTACCTCAATCATTTGAGGAAGCGTTAAATTGCGAGGAGCATGAGAAATGGGAAGTAGCGATGAAAGACGAGATTAAGAATAAAAATGAAAACAAAACCTGGGTTTTAGTAAATAGGAAAAATAGTAAGAATATTACTGAT
>NW_014569909.1:115963-122949 GCF_001313835.1 Polistes canadensis
AATTTTGTAGTTGCTGAGGAAGTCCCCAGTAAGGGACGAAACATTCAACAAGATCAAATAAATTTGTTCATCAAAATTTATTAACTGTCTTCAATTTTCCCTTTGAAACTCATATATATTAATAAAATTAAAGTTATTAAAAGATTATTGGGGGAAAAATTTAAAATTAAAGACATAGAAGAAATTAAAGAATACTTAGGTATAGAGATAGACTATAATATAGAGAAGAATGAAATGAAATTAAGTCAAAGTAAATATATAGAAAAGCTAGCAGATAAATATGATGTAGTAAATAGTAAGTGTTGTAATACCCCAATGGAAACAAGATTAAATGTAGAAAAATCGGATTGTTGCAATGAAAATATTAAGTATAAAAACCTACTAGGGACCTTGTTGTATATTAGTTCGGGCACAAGGCCAGATATAAGTTATAGTGTAAACTACCTTAGCCGATTTCAGAATTATACGAGTACATATTTTAAATATGCTTTGAAAATCTTGAAATATTTATATGCTACCAAAGATTTAAAGTTATGTTACAATAAAAATGAGAACTATGAAACTGTTGATTGTTATGTAGACGCTGATTGGGCAGGTGATAGTTCAGATAGAAAGTCAACAACAGGATATGCGATTAGATTATATAGAAATTTGATCTATTGGATATCGCAAAAATAGAAGTGTATTACCAAAACGTCAACATATGCCGAATATGTAGCATTATCGGAATTGGTAACCGAAGTAAAATATATAAAAAAACTAATGAAAGTATTTGAAATTGAAATAGAAAAACCGATTAAAATATCCGAAGATAATTCAAGGGTAATAAATATTGCAAAGTACGGTTACTTTACGGAAAACTTAAAACACATTGAAATTCACTATCACTATGTACATGAGAGTGTAGAAAAAAAGATTATCGAGGTAATCAAAGTAGATTCCGAAAGAAATATAGCAGATATGTTTACAAAAGCGTTATGTAGAGATAAGTTTGAAAAGTTTAGAAGAATGTTAAATTTAAAGTAAAGTTGTATTTGGAATGATAATAAATGATAGTAAGATATAGTATAAAGGTAAGGAAGCGTGTGGAATATAATACCTTTATACTATAATCTATACAAATATGTATATATATATATATATATATATGAGTGCGTGTGTCGAGAGCCTATAGTGGGGAGCTACAATGTAGCCAGCATGCGTGTGCACGTTCAGTTAGTAGAAAGCAAGCGGCCAGTCGTAACACTTAGAATGTAAGAAATTAATCAATGATTATAATAAAGAGTTATTTTTAGTGTATTAACCCACCACTATTTTTTTTATTCCACCTAACATCAACAAAAACATCATTTATATTTTGACTACTGATGTTAAAAAAAAGGGAAAAAATCATTTTATTACGACTTTCTTTGGTTACTTTACGTGTAAAATTCTATTCTCTTTCCACGAAACTCGATTGTAGTCAACCTGACATCCATTCTGTCTTGTTTCTAATAGCACATTTTACCGTCACTGCAAATTTTCCAATATATTTAGGAAAAATTTTCGCTGCTTTCTAGATTAAAAAATAGTTAAAAACTATCAGATACCTAAAAAAGTGCTATGTAACAGAAGCTATAAAACGTTTTCTTTTAAGCTTCAAATCGTGCACTTAACAAAAAAAGTGTTAAAACCGAAAAAATTCGGCACACATTATTTATATTTTGACTACTGCATTCAAAGAAAAAGGAAAAAATCATTATATTAAAACTTTTTTTGGTTACTTTACGTGTAGAATAAAATCCTCTTTTGACGAAACTCGACTGCAGTCGAACTGACATCCATTCTGTCTTGTTTCTTATAGCACATTTTACCGTCGCTAAAAATGTTTTTATATATTTAGAAAGGAATTTCCGCTGTTCTCTAGATTAAATAATAGTTGAAAACCATTAGATATGTAAAGAAATGCTATATAACAAAAGCTTAAAAACATTTTCTTTTAAGTTTTAAAGCGTATACTAACAAATTAAAAGTGTTAGGTCTAATAAGTTATAGCGAATAACATTTAATTTTGAACAACTGGAGTCCTAAAAATGGGAAAAATCATTTGATTACTACTTTTTTTGGTTACTTTACGTGAAAAATTCAATGTATTATCAACGAAACTCGATTGTAGTAGACCTAACATCAATTCTGTTCTGTTTCTAGTAGCAAATTTTTACTGTCGCTAAATATGTTTTAATATATTTAGAAAAAAAATTTTGCTACTTTCTGGATTAAATCGTAGTTAAAAACTATAATATTTCTAAAAAAGTGCTATATAACAAAAGATTAAAAAAGTTTTCTTTCAAGTTTTGAAGCGTATACTAACAAATAAAAAGTGTTAATTCTAATAAAATCTAGCAAATAAAATTTATATTTCAACAACTGCAGTCCAAAAAAAGAAAAAAAATAAATTTATAACAACTTTTTTTGGTTACTTTTGGTTAAGAATTCAATTCTTTTTTAACGAAACTTGATTGTAGTAAACCTAACATACATTCTGTTTTGTTTCTAGTAACACTTTTTTACCGTCGCCAAAAATTTTTTATTATATTTTAAAAGAAATTTTCGATACTATCTGGATTAGTTAGTAGATAAAATCTATTATACTTCTAATCAAGCGCTATATAACAAAAGCTTTAAAACGTTTTCTTCAAAGTTTTAAAGCGTATACTAACAAATAGAACGTGTTATGTCCAATAAAATTTAGCTAATATCATTTATATTTCAACAACTGCATTCCCAGTAAAGAGAAAAAATCATTTTATTACAACTTATTTTGGTTACTGAACGTAAAGAATTCAATTCTTTTTAAACAAAACTCGATTGTAGTAATCCTGCCATTCATTCTGTTTTTTTTCTAGTAGCACATTAATACCGTCGCTAAAAATATTCTAATATATTTAGAAAGAAATTTTCGCTACTTTCTTGATTAAATCGTAGTTAAAAATTATAAAAAATCTAAAATAGTGTTATATAACAATAGCTATAAAACGTTTTCTTTCCAGTTTTAAAGAGTATACTTATAAATAAAAAGTGTAATGTCCAATAAAATCTCGCAAATAACATTTATATTCCAACAACTGCAGTCCAAAAAAAAAGAGAAAATCATTTTATTACAACTTTTTTTGATAATTTTACGTGAAGAATAATATTCTTTTTCAACGAAACTCGATTGTAGTAAACCTGACATCCATTCTGTTTTGTTTCTAGTAAAAGATTTTTACATTCGCTAAAAATGTTTTAATATATTTAGAAAGAAATTTGAGCTACTTTCTGGATTGAATCGTAGTTAAAAACTATAAAATTTCCAAAAAAGTGCTATATAACAAAATCTATAAAACGTTTTTTTTCAAGTTTTAAAGCGTATAATAACAAATAAAAAGTATTATGTCTAATAAAATCTGGCAAATATCCTTTACTTTTCAACAATTGCTGTAGACGAAAAGAGAAAAAATCATTTTATAACAACATTTTTTGGTTACTTCACGTGTAGAATTCAATATTTTTTCGACAAAATTTAATAGAAGTTAACCTAACATCTATTCTTTTTTGTTTCTAATAGCAAATTTTTACCATCGCCTAAAACTTTTTATTATATGTAAAAGAAATTTTCGCTACTTTGTGAATTAAATAGTAGTTAAAAACTATAAAATTTGTATAAAAGTGCTATTTAACAGAATCTATAAAACGTTTTCTTTCAAGCTTTAAAGCGTTTAGTTACAAATAAAAAATGATAAGTCCGAAAAAATTTAGTTAACATCATTTTTATTTAGACTTTTGCAGTAAAAAAAAATAGAAAAAATCATTTTATTACCACTTTTTTTGGTTACTTTACGCGTAGAATTCAACTCTCTTTCGACGAAACTCGATTGTAGTCAACATGCCATTCATTCTGTTTTGTTCCTAGTAGCACATTTTTACTGTAGCTAAAAATGTTTTAATATATCTAAAAAGCAATTTTTGCTACTTTCTGGATTAAATCGTAGTTAAAAATTAAAAAAAATCTGAAAAAGTGCTATTTCACAGAAGCTATTAAACATTTTCTTTCAAGCTTTAAAGCGTATACTTACAAATAACAAATGTAAGGTCCGCAAAAATTTAGCAAACATTATTTATATTTTGACTACTGCAGTCAAAAAAAAGTAAAAAAATCATTCCATTACGAATTTTTTTGGTAACTTTACATGAAAAATTTAATTCTTTTTCAACGAAACTCGATTGTAGTAAACCTGATATCTATTCTGTTTAGTTCCTTATAGCAAATTTTTACCTTTGCTTAAAATTTTTTAATATATTTTAAAGAAATTTTTGCTACTTTCTGGATTAAATCGTAGTTGTTACGTCATTTATCGGAAAAGTACGGGTAAGATTATATAACGAAGGATTTGGATAAGATACGCATTTACAAAGATGCCCGACCGAGGACTATGCAAAGAAATAGAAAGTATTTGTTTAGGACCTTTGGGTTTTATTGCGTCGGCATCTATTCATAGATTATAAGGAACAAATATAGCAATCACATAGAGCATCTTATCTCGAATTCCTAGAAACTGAAATGCAGTATATTTGGACAGATATCCCCACTCCAAGGTCGCATCGGAGCTATTTGAAGGGATGTATCGAGGTGGAGGGGAGGAGGGCAGTTACATTTTAGCCCAAAAAATAGTAAGTTAGTTGTCCATACTCGTTAGGCGGAATCACATCCAAGTGATCTTAACAGCATTTAATACATCACACAAGTACAACTAGTTAGTAACCCGAGGTTATTGCTAGTACTAAGCATCAAAGTTAGCGTCGATCAGTATACAAGGCCCAAGCACCATACTGATCTCTTGGAAACGAGTAATAATAAATAGTCACACAACATTACAATTTGAAGTGTATTATTTGGATCATCTCCTTCCGTCCTTACAACGCGGAAGTGAAAAGAGACAGCAGTCTTTTTCCTAGCACAGTGAGAAAGTGCGTGCACGAAAGCGTGCACAGTACGGGAATGGGAACCAGCACTACCGTACAACGTACATTTGGTTCTGCGAGTCGGATCAATCCTACATAAATGGTCCTTCGAGCCGGATCAATCGTACAGTAGTTATATTAATATAACTACTATTAGTAGTTATATAAAATTTCTAAAAAAAGGCTATATAACAAAAGCTATCAAACGTTTTCTTTCAAGTTTTAAAGCGTATACTAACAAATAAAAAGTACTATGACTAATAAAATCTAGCAAATATTATTTACTTTTCAAAAACTGCAGTAGAAGAAAAGAGAAAAAATTTTTTTATTAAAAGTGTTTTTGTTAATTTACGTGTAGAGATCAATTATTTTTTGACAAAATTTGATTATAGTCAACAAAACATCTATTCTGTTTAGTTTCTAATAGCACATTTTTTCCTTTGCTTAAATATTTTTAATGTATTTAAAAATAAATTTTCGCTACTTTCTGGTAAAATAGTAGTTAAAAATTATAAAAAATCTAAAAATGTGCTATTTAACAGAATCTTTAAAACGTTTTCTTCCAAACTTTGAATCGTATACATAAAAATAAAAGTGTTAAGTCCGAAAAAATTTAGCAAACTTCATTTATATTCGGACTACAGCAGTTAAAAAAAAAAGAAAAAAATCTTTTTTCTACGACTTATTTTGGTTACTTTACGTGTAGAATTCAATTATCTTTCGACAAGAACTCGATTGTAGTCAACCTGACATCCCTTCTGTCTTGTTTCTTATAGCACATTTTTACCGTCGCTAAAAATTTTTCAATATTTTTAAGAAAAATTTTCGCTGCTTTCTCAATTAAATAATAGTTAAAAACTGTTGGATATTTAAAGAAATACTATGGAAAAAAATCTATAAAACGTTTTTTTTAAGTTTTATAGAGTATGCAGACAAATAAAATGTGTTAGGTCTAATAAATCGCAGCAAATAACATTTATCTTTAAACCACTGCAGTCCAAAAAAAGGGAAAATATCATTTTATTACAACTTTTTTTGTTACTTTAAGTGAAGAATTCAATTCTTTTTTAACGAAACTCGATTGTAGTAAACCTGATATTTATTCTGTTTTGTTTCTAATAGGACATTTTTACCGTCGCTAAAAATGTTCTAATACATTTACAAAGAAATTTTTGCTACTTTCTGGATTAAATCGTTGTTAAAAACTATTAAATTTCTAAAAAAGTGCTATATAACAAAAGCTGTAAAAAGTTTTCCTTCACGTTTTAAAGCGTATACTAACAAATAAAAAGTTTTATGTCCAATAAAATCTAGCAAATATCATTTACTTTTCGACAATTGCGGTCAAAGAAAAGCGAAAAAATCATTTTATTTAAAATTTTTTTGGTTTTTTTACGTGTTAAGTTCAATTATTTTTCGACAAAATTCGATTGTAGTCATCAAACATCTATTCATTTTAGTTTCTAAGAGCACAGTTTTAACTTAGCTAAAAAATTTTGAATATATTTAAAACAAAATTTTCGCTTTTTTTTGGTATAAATGGTAGTTAAAAGTTTAAAAAAATCTAAAAAAGTGCTATTTAACAGAAGCTAGGAAACGTTTTGCTTTAAGCTTTAAAGCGTATATCTACAAATAAAAAGTGCTAAGTCCGAAAAAAATGTGGCATAAATCATTTATGTTTGGACTACTGCAGTCAAAACAAAGGGAGTAAATCATTTTATTACAAGTTTTTTTGGTTACTTTACTTTTAGAATTTTATTCTCTTTCGACGAAACTCGATTGTAGTCAACCTGACATCTATTCTGTCTTGTTTCTAATAGCACATTATAACGTTACTAAAAATTTTTCCATTTTTTTATGAAAAATTTTTGCTGCATTCTAGATTAAATAATTGTTGAAAACTATCAGATATCTGAAGCAATGCTATGTAACAAAAGCTATAAAACGTTTTCTTTCAAGTTTTAAAGCGTATACTAACAATAAAAAGTGTTAGCTTTAATAAAATC
>NW_014569909.1:124146-124889 GCF_001313835.1 Polistes canadensis
TAAGCGAAATGTACCATATAACAAACAACAATACAGTCAACTACAGGACAGATACAAATAATCTAAGCAACATATATAACGAAATATTAAAATTTAATTATCATAATAAGACACATTGACAGAAGACATCATAATATGAATGATACCTAGATTAATAAACACTAATCTAGATAGAATTCAGTATATGATTACATGTGACGAAGTAAGGTTGTTTAGGATTAATTAATTTATTATAATGTATGACTCTAAAATAATATGTATTGACGCGTGAACTAGGTGATCGAGGTAAAAAATTTAAAGTTTATTTATTTATTTATTGTAATGTTTATATATCTTTTTAACAAGTTATAATTATAAAATAATATAAAGAAAAAAAAAAAAATTTTGTAGTTGCTGAGGAAGTCCCCAGTAAGAGACAAAACGTTAAAAAAAAAAAAAAAAAAAAAAAAAAAAAAAAAAATTACTGTCTTCAATTTCTCCTTTGAAACTTATATATATTAAAATGATAAATATTATCGCTTGTTAAATCTCAAGAATATAGTTTCAGCTKTTTGCAAGSTTATCTTGAGTTTWAGGTTAACATTTTCAACCGATACTGGATCGTCTATTCGAACAGTAAATTTTCTCAATAGACTAGCAGCTATTGCCTTCATTTGGGTCAYAGCWAATATTTGACCTAAAAAAGTAATATTCAAAAAACAAATACTTTACTAATCAACTATTTAGAATACTATTTCAAGAAT
>NW_014569910.1:0-123713 GCF_001313835.1 Polistes canadensis
ATGTAATTAAATAAAAGATTTATGTACTCTATCGATCAAACATAGATTTGATCTCGTTATGGTTATTGTTATGGCGATATGCATAATTGCGTATGCATTTTGTAATACGACGCAAGGTGCAATATTTTTCATTTTGTTTCCTTTAAACGCGACGTTAATTAATTTTTTAAATATTGTGATATATTCACAATTGATTAAGTTTTTTATAATGTGTCTTGTATAATTTCCTATGTGTATTTGTAATTGTATTAATTATTTAATAATTTTTATATGAAATAGAAACATTTTTCTATTCATATATTTGTGTATTGAAAAAAGCATGCATCGGAGACATGCATTTTTTCATATTCACTTGTGTTTAAATATAAAAAATACATTTTCTAATGCATCGAAAATTCGGTATTTTGTAATGTTCACTTTTTGGTCATTTAAACTGTTTTTTTTTTTTAAATTTCATTATTTACTTAATAATCCAATTGAAAAGTTTTGATCGTGGATCATACATCGAATTTCATTTTCCCACACATGCCCTTTTTATCTAGTTTTTTGTTATAGAAAGCACTGTATTTTCAAGCTTTAAGGTTTCATATCACAAAATACAATTTTATCAATGGATATTTACAACAATGTCTGCAATAGTATCCCAAGGTTTATAATGCAATCATTTAGGATATAAAAATAAATTAATAAAAATTACGTATAAGTTATACGTAGTAATCTAAAATTAATTTTTGTTTTAGGTTCATTGATATTGGCAAGATTCTATTCCACTGTTTCTAGTTTGTGTTCTCGTAGTAGTCGTGGTGTTGGTTTTTCTATCTAAATGTATGAATGTATGAATGTATGTGTATGTGAGTGTGAACAAATTTTTGGTATTTGATTTAGTGTATCAATTATGCATTTATTGTCAAGACATTTTCACTGATGGCTTTTGGTTTTCATCGATTCTTGTTTAATTATAAATCTTTTTTTAGATTGTTTCTGTTCACAGATAGCAATATTGTTAATAGCATCTGAAGAGGATTGGTCGTAGATAGAATTATATATTAGATGATCAGATAAAATAAAATCGGTTATCGATAAGTATGATAATAAGATGAGTAATGCAACAAGAACTTGTTAAATTATTTCTATTCAATAATATGATGTATATTTTTGATATCTCATTACGAATTCTTATTATTATTAAAATAATATACAATGCACACGTAAGTGTACATATAATTACGTGCGTTCCTATTGTAACAATTTGCGTGTTGTTACATTATAAGTTTCGGTCGAATGTAAATTAAAACGGTCTACATTCTTGCGTTTGTTGAATAAAAAAAACTTGCATTTTGTATTTAAAATTTCAATCGAATCTACGTCAAAGCGTTTGCATGTTTGCATGTTTGCGTTAATTTAGGATTGTAAATCGGGTAGGTAGGATCGATTTAAAACAATGTTCATTATTTTTCATTCAATTTGAATAATAAGTTGAAAGAAAAAATGTATGACTCGTTTTACGCGTTGCATTTTTTGAAAAAATTGTTTTCTACTAAATGATTAATGAGAAAAATGAATTTTTTAGAAAAATAAATGTTAGAAGTAGAGTCTTAGYCCGTGGGTCTCCGWAAACAGCAACCTCCTAGTGGTGAGACCTGGGTCGGTATTACTTGCGATTTATTCAAATTTAATTAATTATGTAACGAAAGTACTACCGGGCTAATGGCTGTATATTTCAGTGTGTTTCCAAAAAATATTTTCTCTTTTGTTTTTTAATTATATTTAAATAAATATTATACTACTTGTGTATTACATATTACTAATTACACTTCAGTAAATAAAATTGTATTAAAAATAATTTCTTAAAGAAACACACTGGAAATATTTCTTTTTGTTATCAAATTTAAATAATTCTTCTTTTTTTTGTTTTTGTAATATTTTAATTAATTTAAAGTTTAAATTTTTTTGATTAATGAATTTCAATTAGATTTTTATTTATTCTGTTAAATGAGATCTTGTTCATAAAAATCAATCATGAATTAAGCTTGGATACATTATTAATGTAAACAGTGTTTTTTAAATTTAATATATTTATTTAAAATGTTATTACAATAGAACTATACTATATATAATATTAAAGAATATATCATATACTATCAAAGAATACTGTATTCTTTGGTAGTATTGTCATCGCGTTAAGTACCTACTATCGCTCACTGGTGGTCCCGGTAGTAACTAAATGAATCTGGTTCTATAAAAAAGGGAACTTTGAGCTTCTATGTTCTTTTGTAATCTTTGGAATATGTGTACCGTAAACCCAATATAATTTTCGACCAATCATATCACAGCTATCACTATTTTTTATTCGCGCGCTATCAAGGCAAGTATACTTCATTTCTAATTTGTAAATTAATTTTTAGTCTATAAGTCGTTTACAGCATTACTTAATTATTTATCTTTATTACATATAATATATTTTTATGAATTTAGTTATTTTTATTATCAAGTTCTGTTCTATCAACAGAACTAGGACTTTCATTGTAGCGGGGAATATATGTTTATCGGAATATACCGCCAGATGCTGCCCTAAGCGAAGTCATTTTCCTTTCATTGAAATCGTATTCTGAGGTCCAAGAAAAAATAAAATTCCCGAATAAAACTTCAAAATGGCGCGACTCCTGATTCTAAACACCCAGTTTTGATATTAGTGGAGTGTAAGAGCTGAGTAATATTCCTCTAAACGATTGGCCATAGTCCAAATATTTTGTACAAACCGTGTAAGAAATAAACTCAAACTGGATGTTCACTACTGTATCCACGATCGCTCACTCTATACCAGGTAAAAGTCGTCTTCTACTAATTTTGACGCTCGTTATGCTTTCCCTAATATAGTTTCACTTATTTTTATGAGAAATATATGAAATTCCTATTACCCAAAATTATTTACGCTTACTTTCGTTCCCTATTTGGTTTTAATGCATTTTAAAATATAATCATTTGATTTTACTAAATATTATGAGTCCAATAGTTTGTACAGCATGCTTATATTAATCCTTAAGAATAATATACAGTAGTTCTTGTACGTGATAGCTGTGATTGTCCAAATTCTTTTACACGTATAACATATCAATATTATATATTTATGATCTTAAAACGTATACTCTGCATATAGTACAAACAAAGTTAGTAATCATTAGACGATGAGATTTCTTCTTTTTACGTACCATTAGATGTATACAATGTTGCATTGTTTATAATATACAATATTATCAATTGATATTTAAAAAATACTTACTTTGATAACTCCCATTGATTTGATCATTTTATCGTATCAGTTTATATCAATAGAAAGATGAATTTTATTGTCAAATCTAATTGTTAGTCTATATGCGAATAAATCTTTAACTCTAAATGTACTATGATCGGTTTTATGACCACGTCCTGTAACATGTAAAGATGTGATAATTTGTAATATATTCGGTGAAAATGCATAAAATGTACATTATTCATTTCTAAATAAAAGAAGGTATATTGTTGATTATCCAATTGGCTAAAATTTCATTCTATATGAATATATATTCTTTTTTTAAACTGGTCATTTAACCGTTCGCAGTAGAAATAGGTATGCGTGAAGTGTCGGTAGTTTTAGTGTTAAAATATAAAACTTTATATATTTCTATTCGTTTGCATTTGTTACATCACATATAATAAATTATGTAAAATTAGTTGCATAGTGATATGAGTTAAATATCTTTAAGGAAATATTTACTTAAATATTTTGTGTTGGTCCTAAATGAGCGAGTATCATTATTACTTAATTCTTATAATTATTACTTAATTGAATAAGCGAGCTAATGAAATTTTCCATTATTACAGGGAGTGATCAGAGTCAAATGGCGCAGAAGCGCGGTTCTATTCATATAGGGTAAGTTAAAATATTGAAAACTTTCATGAAACAGTATACTTTGAACACGGTTTCAAATAATTACATATTACAGAATATGACTTTTCTTTCAAGTTCTTATAACAGTACCTATTAACCCTTTGAGTGCTATGGTTGCACATATGCATTTATCGATATGAATGCGAAGAATGCCATGTTGATTTGCATATGATTTGCGTATGATAAATGTTTGGATTTTGATTACACCAAAATTATGTTGGAAAAATTCTTTTTTATGTTATTTAATCTGGAATAATAAGAATTATAATTTATTATTAGCTATGCCTAGTATAATCAACTAGTAATGAAAGAACTTGCACTAGGAGTAAAATATTCCATCCTTAAAAAGTGCTCAAAAGGTTAAAAAATATTAGTTTTTTTACTTTAAAATAATACCAACAGGTCGTAAGAAATATGTTTTTTATTGAAACATAGCAGATATGTTTTCAGACGAGATGCTATATATTTATTATTTTTGATTAGGAAAATGATTTTATTTATTAAAATATTGTAAGCAAACTTAATTGAGTCTCTCTCCATTTCTATGTATATGTAAATAGATGTATTCGTTTGAAAAACACATGATAATACCAAGTGATACAATATCTATTAAAATGTATCAGCTGGCATGTCAGTCGAGTATACTTTATGTCTACGTACACGTATCCGATAATTCCAATAATTACCTCTAATATCTACATCACGATGAATTTTTCGAACAGTCAGATCTTTAATTGATACAGAGATTGTATTTTTGTAATCGTATCGAAACGTGCAATGATAATGATCGATAATGGTGATCTATAATTTTTTATCAATCTTTCCTATCAACAACCGACAAGATGGCCAAGCTAGAACATTTTTCGCGCTTCTAAATGTTCGATCGAAAAGACAAAATAAGAATAAAAAAAAACTGTTCTCGATGGGGTAAAAAGAATAGATGCGCTCTTTTCGAATAAAGTTTAATTAATTAAAATTATTTTTTTTTTTTTTTTGGAACATTCCAGGAAGATCGATCGACTAAAATAAGGAAGCTTGCTACGCTGCAAGTAATTCGTCGTCTGACAATACTTAGAACCTGTTGGTAATATTTCTTTATACACCGTCATTGTTTTATTGCAACATCGTGGAAAAAACATTTCGTTATCGTAAGCTTCGTAAACTTAACTCAAAATACTTTTCCCAAGTCGTCAAACCGAATCGTTTCGATGTGCTAAACTCGCTTGATCTTTTTTACCGAGAAAATACATTCAGTGTTTGAAAACTGATCATTTATTTATATTCGATGCGGATATAGAAGGAAGAAGTGGGATCGCGAGTCGAGGGGGACGATTATGAGAATAGTTGATAGATTCCTTGGAGCGTTAAAGCGGTATAAATGTCGAGCCGATTATTTCGTAGGATTGTGTCAGAGGTAGGAGGAAAAGAAAAGGTAGTCAGGGGAATACGTAAAAGAAAAGAAGCGTGTAAGGAGGGGTCATCGTTGCGGAGAGAGAAGGCGCGTTCGTTCCGTTGCTACCACCAGGAGGGACGAAGGCAAGGCATCCCGGTTAAAAGTCGTGCTTTATACGGTGGCTGTTCCGCTCTCTGGTGGGAGAAGTGATAGTCCTTACCGGGGTATACCACGGCGGCACATTATACGGCTATGGTGGAATCAGTCACTGGCGAGTTGTGGGTGGTGACTAGTCGACGACCCATCCGTCCCTCGATCTTCTTGTCGATCTCCGGCTCGATCTTTGGCTCGATCTTTGGCTCGATCTTCGGCTCGATCTTCGGCTCGATTTCTCGTGCTTCCCGACCGAATGAACGTCGCGTCGTCCTTAGTCCAATCGCGATCGTAGCAATCGATATCCGACCGAATGCTCCGGACGAAATCGTTTTCAACGTGCTCGGCAGCAGTGATATTCGTCGTAGCTTAAGATGCCTCGTGCCAAGTTTAAACGACGCGCGTCTCGCGCCCTCCTCTGAATAGATCACATTCTCTCACCGAAAACTTTTTCCTCCCTTCCTTCCTCCCTTCCTTCCTCCCTTCCCGCCTCCCTTCCCTCCCTCCCTCTCCCCTTACTTCTTTTTACTTTTTTCACTTTTACTCTTTGGGGAGCTTTTCTCGTGAGTTTGTTCAAAGTGGTCGTAGAAGAAAGTGGTGAAAGGATATATAAACTGGCATCCATTGAATCCTGCAATCATTCTCAATGGAATATCTTTAAACATAGTTCAAAATTAAATCATGGATATTCAATTTCGAAAGCGATGAAAGATTAGCCGTTTCAAGATCAAGATCGAAATTGTCAGCAACTCGACGAACATTTTTTTAAATTAGCGTTAACTCGATAGCATCGAATTAAAAGGAAATAAATGAGTGCATATAATATGAGTGCTATAAGCTAGAACGAACAATAATGAAAGTCGGTAGATAATACGATAGAAGTAAAAGTACCTGATCGCTCCTCTTTCGATTCTTTGATTTTGAAGATCCTGGAATCAGATCCGGTCATCCGCCGGCAATGTTTCTATGAATTAATCATCCGTAATCTAAGTTTGACTTACAAAGGGAAGTAAAATACGCAAAGTTTAATTGAACGGAAAATAAAGAGAGAAAGGCGTTTGATATTAGGACTTCCTGCGGAGGAGCACCCTTCGGCCGTCGCGTAGATATCGCATATCGAGAGAACGCACGCGCGTGTCTTCTCGAGCGTGTAACAGGTGTCCAGTGCGTGGCAAACAGCAAATCTATGACTTGATGAAATTTGTATTGATTTAAGCGAAGAACCGATAGAATCAGCTTCGAGAAAGGATGAACATGTCTCCTTGTATACGATTATTCAAATAAAATGAACGAATGAAGGAATTGAGGAGAATCGTTGGAGGAGGCTCGCTGAATTGTTCAAAAATCGTGGAAGAAAGATCGTCAAAATAGAATATCCCGGTGGTAGTGGTATGTACGGGGGTGGTACGGGAGGTACAGGGTATGGGGTCGGTTTGGGCCCGGGACCCGGGCCCCACTACGCTCCCTCGAGTTCCGGCGTGAGTTACCAATTGGGCCCACCACCTCCACCTCCGCCAGCCGGTTGCCCCACCGGCGGAAGTCAGCTTCTGTCTTACGGACCCAACCTATCGCCTCATCACATACAGCAGACGCATTCGGACTCTCAGCAGTCGTCGAAAACACGAAGGTAAATCTTCGTCTTTTTGATCCTATTTGCCTCTTGGAAGAGAGATGGGTATCGCGTTTCTCTCTTGGAAGAGAGACGAGTATTCGCGCAAAACTTCTTTCCAGCCATGCTGGATCATCGTCTCAAGATCATCTGGCTCCTCGGAGCACGAAACTGACATCCTCCGTCTACTAAAATCGCTTTCCCGGGGTAGGTTAAAAGTCGGCCCTTTTGATATCAAACCGGGTTTTAAGCTTTTGACCAAAGGATACCGTCTCTCTCCTCTATATAGGAACGTGCAAAGAATCGTGGGAAAGGTTGGGACTTTTAAACGGCACGCGGTTTTTGCGCTGGTAACCTGGGCATGCACGTTGAATCGATGAACGTCGCGAAAATTTACCCTTAAGTACAAAATTATTTATTACGAAGATCCGTGCGTTTAAAGAGTTAACGACGAACGCGACGATTAACGTGAGACAGGGACAAATTACGTATGGCAAGAGTTACGTATTACTAATTACGTATATTGATGATTATGAAGTATCTCGGTAATTATATGGTTAACAGACGTTTTGCGACCGTCGTGAGAAAAAAATCGAAGTACGATTTAAAAGTTAAAAAGAGTTTTCAGATCTTTGCGTGGAATTTAGCTGATATGAAAGCAAGAAAAGTGCAACGTTAAAAGGATTAGGTTTCGTCAACTGGCACGATTTATTCGAGTCGTCAAAATTTATTCCCCATAGAGATCATTGAAAGAACTCTCGAGTTCGCTTGAAACAATCTAGTTATCGAGAGTCGTGACCGAAGTACTTACGATTGCTTATTGAAATTGAGAGGCTTGCGGTGTACTTACGGATTCGCCTTTCGCTCGGACCCCGTCGACAAGCGGAAGAAATTTGCGGATCGTTTCGAAGATTACTTATGCCGATTCACCTTATTGTAACTTATTTGTGCCGATTGTATTTTAACCTTAATCTACCACCCGTAATTCCCTATTCCGCAAGATGCAATAAAAAGTAATCATTTTATGAATCTATTTTGCAAACGAGCCAGCCCCCACTTTTACGATTAAATCGTGCAGATTTATTCTAACTTTTTCAAGTCGCAAGTACCATCATGCTAGTATATCGAAGACCAATGACAACGATTATTTCCGAATTTCCAAGAAATCTTTCGATTTTCATAGATACGTTATCTTACTTGTTGTACATTATCAGGATTCAAATATTCCAAAGAAAAATCAACGATACTCGGAACGCACATGTTCCGTGTCTGCGTGAAAAATACAGGAGTCAGTCGTGAATCTAGATAACTCTATTATCGTCGAGCTTGTCGTAAAAAAGACTGCGAATTCTCGTCAAGCCAATCCGATCCTACCGCTCGCCTCAAAACCACGAAAACGGTGAATCGATAACGAGCTTGACGATCCTTGCATAAACTGAATATTTATTAACCGTTAAATAAACAGACAACAACAAAAAAAACAAAAAAACAAAAAAAAAGAAGCAGCTATTTTCCACGTTGCATTTTCAGATTACGTTTTACCTTACAAAATTCTGTAAACCATATTTGACCGAGAGATTGTTATTAACTTTCTTGTGCAATCATTGCTGTTTGAAAAACATACGGTTTTCTTGTTGTTGCAAGATCAGCATTTTTTCTACCTACATTAGCAAGTAAATTATAATCAAGAAATGTAATTGCAATTTTATTATAAGATACTTACACTTTCTTCGCGCGTAAAATGTAACTTCCCTTTGAAGAGGAGATCAAGACGACGAAGAAAAAGGAGTAGGAGGAAGGAGGAAGGAGGAAGAAGGAAGAAAAAAAGGAGGAACTTCCTCGGCGACCTTGAAGAAAAAGATACTCTGGCGTAAGCCATTGAAACGACGATAACGATAATCTTCTCGAAAATATAACAAAGCGGGTACAAAGTTGACGTTATCGTGAAATGCATACAACAGAATTGCGGTGCGCGGTCACGCGCGACGATAATAAATTGAGATCACAAGAAAAATACATATATGCGCGAAGAAATAGTTATGACGGCACAGCTCGTATATTATTACGTACGGTACGGTATGTAAGTACGTATGTATGTATGCACGTATGTATGTACGTACGACGGGAGTGACCGTATTACGTAGGAAGAAACGAGAGCACGTACAATACCCGAGAGATTACATTTATCAGCGAATATTTCATTGGCCTCGCTGATCGCTGATTTCATTTATCGTCTAATTATAACGAACCAACGCGCGCGCGCGCGCGTGTGTGTGTGTGTGTTTTTTTTTTATAACTCTGCTCGTTAAGTCTCCCCAAAGAAGACCTTAAAAGCGATCGATCGACGTAATTGTACATTTTTGAAATCCAAGTAATCGCGCAAAAACCTTATGAAGCCTTATGAAATATAATGACGAAATAATCGTTATATTATGATGGAACGAAAAGTCGACATTTAATATAAAGTGCATCTTTGGGTCTGGTCTCGTTCCCGGCTGATCGCGTCTAACAAGCCGCAAAATACACACGGAGAAAGATTAAGGGTAGCCAGGGTGTCTAATACGATGAGTTTACGCGGCTCGTTCTACACTCTACCACGTGCACCGAACGTGCGAGCACGAAACAAAACCCACTCGTTGAGGAATTCGTCACGTAGCAGAGATTTGTGACCGTTCACGCATTTACGCGCCGATTACCGCGATCTTGTTATGTAATCCGCTTCATAAAACCCAAAAATCCAAAGCACTCCATTACTTGGACCTTATCTGCTTTAGTTTCTCTTTGCCCGTCTTATCGTTACACCGAGGAAAACCGATCAAGATCTCTTCAACGTTTACCAGCAGATTTTGCTACTTACGAAGGACTATCATTTTCTTCTAAGCGAAGATTCAAAATAATTTGATATTTAATCAAGTCTAACTTTCCTCGATCTTGTTTCTTTTTCCCGCAAATGCAATCTCGCGCGGGTATATTTCTAAATCCTAACTGCATTGTCTTTTCTTATTCTTTTTTCGTCCACGTATAGATGTTGAACATTGAATAAAACAGGCTGTATTATTTGTATTTGTATATTTTTTGATGCGCGATGTTCGTGACAACTGGCTCGAAGTAAGAATTTCCAAGCCGGAGAGTAGCCTTCTTTCTAAGCAGCGATTGCGTTCGCGATATCTCTTTTTATATTCTCTTCGGGAAGTCCTATGTAAATCGTCTGTTTACTCTTTTCATTATTTCCACACGGCACACTTATACGGTGCAATTATCATCGGCAGGGATACGCACTGTAGTACTACGCGAGTGTTAGCCTTTGGATTTCAACGCGTTAAACACCAACTAGGAAACGTTAATTATGTTATAATAACTAATTAAATGGAGCACAGATGATTTCTGGTGCATTAACCTGTAAAAATGTAAATCTAATTGATAAACATATATTTATTTCACGCAATCGCGTTGGCCGCGTGCGCCTATCTAAAAAGAAAAAAAAAAAAAAAGAAGTGGCATTCCTTAGGTGGAAGAAGTCGTTCAACTGGTTGGATCGAAATGGAAAAATCTGTTTTTAGTTTGATATGTGGCTTGAATTGCGTCGTCGAATTATCTACCTTTTAATGAATCCTCCATTAGTAACGCCTCGTATCACTCGTCTGATATTAAATCCATATTTAAGTCGTACGCGTGCGACACGGATACTTAGCTTACCCACGATACTTTTCATCGCGAGCATAAATAAAACGCGATAACGCGCGTGCCGATTATATCAAACCGAATAAGAATTTATGCTTTCCTTTTTTTTTTTTATTCTTCTCTAACGAATCGATAGATTTTCAATGAATATTTTGGATTAATTGGGAACATCCTCTCTCTTCCCCTCTCTCTCTCTCTCTCTTGCGTTCTCTTCAAACGATTGCCAAAGTAGAAAATATCCTTAACGAAGAGCAAGAAAAAGGTATCTTGTTAGAGGGTGCATAGATTGTGCGGCTGTAAGCGTAATTAGATGGATTTCTTGCTGCTTCCTCTTCCTCGTATTCTCAGTCGCGTGACTTTCCGCTCGAAGCTAACTTACACGCCCTGAACAATAAAGGTTTTCTCAGGCGTGAAAACGGTCGGTTCTCCCGATTGGTTCCGTTCTAGGGTCGCGCGCGCGTCTTTCCTCTTCTTCTTCTTCTTCTTCTTCCTCTTCCTGCGAATCTCTTCTATCGGGATCAATTACGACTTTAAGGCTTTCTACTCGGCTCGACTTTGAACGACAACAACTATCGCAAGAATGGCAATTATCCTCGATAATATCGAAATCAAATAAACTTATTAGAGACGGTCTTTGCAGGGATCATTCGCGAGTGTTAGAATATTGTTAGGATGCGATCGAGGATCGATCGAAGAGGAGGCGGTGACCAATAAAAGATCGTCTGGGAGAAAGAAAAAGAGAGAGAGAGAGCGAGAGAGAGATAAAAAGTTCTTTGGCGCGAGTCGTGCGGGGAAAGATGGACCGCCCCTTCTATAAGCCGCCAATCCTCGCGCTCTGATCTTACTTTAATATGCGACACTGTATGGTTCGAGCATTATCGTAAAATCCCCCCTGCAGATGAAAAGAAAAGCAAAGAAGAAAACTGGGAAGAATCATCGTCATCGTGTTTAGACGTTAGATTAACAATTGGCGGCGCCGTCGCCGTCGTCGTCGCTTCAACGGACGACGAAGCTCCGCTAAAATACGATGATTCGTTGCATAATTATATAGTTAAATGCTACTTGAAATAACTGGACGCTCAAGGACGCTTGTTATTGTCGTCGTAACGCGTCGTCGTTGTAAGTCCTCGATAAGAAACAAATTAAAATTCGACTTCTCGAGTTGTAAAACTTGATAATCGCATTTTTCCATTTCTCCTTGAATAAGAATGCTTAAGCGGGCAATTAAAGCGAGTAAACACTTGTATCGCGTGATTCGATACGGAAATGCAGTATAGCATCGGTGTTTCTTGCGCATTGCTCCGATTGGAACGTTTCAATTATCCTCTTATAGTAAGAAATCGATGAGATTCCGCGTTTAAGAGAAACAGCTTTCGGAAAAATACCGCGCATTTCGTAGATACACCGGGTAGGTAGATGCTCGTTCTCCTGTTCTCGAAAGGCAGGCAACAGGGGACAAACTCGTATGTATGGTGCATAAGCGTATGTACGTGGAAGTGTCTTAAAAGACTACAGGAAGAATAGTAGTTGGTAGATGTAACACACGTGGACGTAAAGGAATGGCGAACGTAAATGTACGAGGACGAGCTTGGACAACGGTTACAAAGAGGAAGAGAAGAAGGAATAGAGAGAAAGAGAGAGGGGTCAAGTCGTGACTCTAGAGTCCAACGGAAAAATGCAAAAAGGCGCCACCGTAACTTGGACACGGCGTGCCACATCACGTGGTATTCTCTCTCCCTCGTATTTTGAAAATTCTTGGATGTCACTGTGTCTCTGTCTCTCTCTCTCTCTCTCTCTCTCTCTCTCTCTCTCTCTCTCTCTCTCTTTCACTCACTTTTTATCAAACGCTTACGTGGAATTATTTAGCGATCGACTAATTGCGCAAGAAATATTTTCGTTCGAACCGTTTAAACGCGGTCGTTAATCTTTCTTAATGCCAAACCATCGCGTCGGTCATTTGGAGCCACGTCCACCAAGAGCACCATATCGTCGAGCATATCGCCGAATGGCGTAAGCCTTAAGAGATAATTAAAAGCCCTAATTACCGACGGTAAAAGCGTACGTTTGTCTCGTGTGAGATCAGCGTTACCGCCCACCATGCTACGGTATCGCGGACCAACCATGCTATGCCGACATTCCGAATCTGCTCGTCGAAAGAACACATACGAAAAAGCGATCGTTTAACTCTTCGTTTCGTAAGTACTTATGTACGTGCCTTTAACCTCCTCCTCCTTCGAGTTGTTACAATGAAAGAGTCGGCTTACATTAGACGCACGTTAGATAAAGATCTTTAATGCTCAGTTCCCACGACTTTTGTTCCAATACGTCGTGAAAGAAGGAGTCGAAAGAGGGAGAAATGGAACAACAGCGCTGACAACCGACGAGGAAGATTAATTTTCCTCCAAATTGTTCCATTTTAAGAAGGATCCGTTGGATTTTTTTGTGGAAAAATGTTTTTTTCATGGTCGCAAGCTTGTTCGTCGATCGTAAATGAACAACTGTTAGTCATTCGTTCCATTCGATACGCTACCAAATTCGTTTCGGTCGTTACGTAGTCCAATTGTAAATCAATGCTACCAGTCGATGCTATGAACTCGTTCTTCGAGTCTCTTGTAATAGGCCATCGACGTCATGGTTTATTGCGATCGCTGATTTAGTGTCGTGCAGGGTCAATATTCTCGTATTTTAAGCTTGTCAGTTGTTGCATTCGTCTCTTCCTTTTTCCAATGAAATTTTTCTACACTTTGCATAGAGTTTACGACGTTAAAGCAGCGTGTTCGCTAAGATAAAATCTGTTCTCCAAAGGTTACGTTGAGTAATTGGTAAATGATAAACGATAATTGATATTTTTCCTTAGTATAAAGTAATATTTCGTTAGGAAAGGTATAAATGTTTGATTATTCAAAGAGAACTGGTAGCATTGATATTTGATCGTTAGAATTTCGTTCTCGATCTAAGCTTTAGCTAGCATAGGGGGATCTTCTTTCCGTCGGACGATGCATACGCGATGCAAAAACGTCTCGCATAACGACACACGGGCCATCATATAACTCCGCACGTACGTGATATGAAGCCGGTTTTTGTATTCGCCATATGATTTATTATCTAAAAATCCGGATAAGGTACGCGTTTGCGATTTTCGTTATATCAAGATAGATCTAAGGAATATTTTACCAAGTTATAAATACCAAGTTGTAAGAAAGTAAGATGAGGGAAGAAGATGAAGGAGGGTGGGAGGTTCTGGAGAGGTGCCGCGAATAAAATGATTTTAGAACGTTTGCCTTCCATGTTCCTCTCGGTTACACGGGTAGTTTCTAAAAAACCTTCTGGAAGGTGCAGCAATTGGAGCACCGCGTTGAACCTGCTTCGAAGATTTAAACTTTCTCTTAGATTCGAAGGCGCGGATTGTAATGCCACGTTGTTGAATCGGGTAGTAAGATATAAATGCCAGGGCTAACGAGAGAAGAAAGTGTCATAACTCTAGGGAACATTTCATCCATTCTGTTGTTCGATCGACCGACGACGACGACAACGACAACGTGCCATGGACGAAAGAAACCTCAACGTGGTATCGTCGTCTTCTTTCTCACGAAAGATTCGTAAAAAAAGATTCATACGTATCCGTTAAGTCGACATAATACCGCGGGGCGCATCATTATGTACTCCATAAGTCTCTGGGTACATCTTCTCTCCCTCTCCTAAGGGACTATGGTGCTCCAAGAGAAAGAGGAGGAGGGGGGTACTATATATGTTGGAGGGCTCTAGAGACGACGACGACGACGACGATGACGAAGAAGAAGAAGAAGATGGTAGAAGATGAGGAGGAGGAGGAGGAGTAGGAGGAGGAGGAGAAGAGCGAAGGGAGGGCTGGCGGGTACGGAGGTACCCGGATACACTCGGTGCGGGCCCTACACCACCCCCACTTTTCTCTTCTACCGGGTCCTCCGGAGTTCTCCTCGGTATGAGAAAGGTGAAGAGAGGGAGGTACCGCATGGCGCGTTCACCACACCGAGAGTAGAAGGAGTACGATGGCGAGTGTAGTAGGTTGGTGGGAGGAAAAATAAAAGTTGGGAAGGGGATATCTTGGTTTTTCGCTCAGGGTCAGAACCGTAGATCACCCGCGCGCACCGGTGCAATAGACTGACGATCGACCGGATTTCTATGAGCTATCTTTCTCTCTCTTTCTCTCGAGCTCGCGAACGAGAGCATAATTTTCTAGCGAGCGGTTAATACTAGCGTCGGTAGAAAGAACACGAGCTTCGATACCGATAATGAGACGGCGGTGACGGATTTACGGTGGCCTCTTTTGCGCTCCGAGTCCATCACCCTCTTTCCCACCTCACCCCTAGCTTTCCTGATATCTTTTCCTGTATTGTAACGAACGACCCTTACGCGGGCTTTGCCATATTCTTCCTGGTACCTAAGCGGTAATGAGGTCTTGAATCTTGACTTTAGCTAGAACATCGCTATCGAATCGCCGATGTCGTCGTCGCATGGTGGAAAGAAGGAAGAAAGGAAGGAAGGAAAAAGTGGGACGAACCGAATTATTTCGCTCCAATTCTTCTCGCGTTTATTTCGATTACGACTCGATATGTCGAGAGAAAGATAGAGAGAGAGAGAGAGAGAGATGTGGAAAAGGTAAATAAATGAATAACTCTTCATAGATACGAAGAACAATCTTTATATACGCTTCCTTCCGTCATCATCGTAAACTTATTTCTGTATGGTTTCGTTGGTTATTAATGATTAATTAATGGCTAATTTGTTGTCGAGGATCTTGCGTAGAATAGAATTCGATGATCTGCACGCGTCGAATTTCGATCGAAGAACGATTACTGTTAGGTGATCTAGATTTGGTGGAGTAGAGCAGAAGGCCAATTTTGGATCGGCCAATTCGCGTTTGGTAATCCGGAAGCTATTATAGTTTTGCGCGTCGATGACGCGATATCTATTCGCACGACTATTCGTTCCTTTTTTGCGAACTCCTTGCTTTTCTCCTTCGCCTTCTCTCGTCGAACGGTATAATAATTTATCGCTCAACAACCACGCATCTTGACGGACGTACGCAACGTTCGTACGCACGCGCACGCAAACGCATACACGCACACGCACAGAGAGAGATAAAATAAGAAGTATATACGCTCGCGACTCGCGTATCGAGAATTAAATTCGTCCATGTCCGCGCATACGTATATCTTGTTAAAATGTTTTCCCGTGTCTTTTTTTTTTTTTTTTTTTTTTCCTTTTATTATCCTTGCGTTCGTTTGTGCGTTTGAATTTCTAATAATATTTCTACGGGGTCGAGTTCTACACACACGCTTACGCCCACCATCGGCTCGATTCGTATTCTTTCGAAAAAGAAGAAGATTAAAAAGGGGAAAAAAGGAGTGCATAAAAAGAATTTGATCGGTAATCATGGTGGTTCGAGACAAATGTAATAAATTATTTTCTTCTATTGGTGTTTCAGGTCGGACGAGGATGACACCAGTGGATGTAAATATAGAAGGCTGGAAGATGATAATGTGCAGGACAAGGAGAGGTTTGCGAGGTGAGTCTCAGGCTCGAGAAGATTCGATAGACTCGTTAAAACGTAGTTGGCCCTTCGTGCCAGAGATTCTTACTCGAAACGGGAAAGTTATAATATTTTCTACGTTAGCGTTGTCCAACTATTTCTGCAAACAATTTTAATATTAAATATTAATCAAATTACTGGTAATTATTAAGTAATCAATTTTGTTAAAAACTTTATGATCAATCGTATGGAGAAAGAAAAAACAAATCTCGGAAACGGTTACCGAACTTTTTAGGATCAAATTATATTTATCTACGTTTTTCTATACCTATGTTTACTTATTTTTTCTAATAATAATCCCCATAAATTGAAACAATCGAGACAGTTATAACTCGGCAATTCTATGGTAAACAAGTCGGATTCGACGCGTGCCTCGTAAAAATATTAATCTAATTAATTTTCCAATGATTTGACATTAATCATTTATAATTACTAATCATTAATTATTATCGTTCATTCGTTTATTCATTAAATTGAGTTCTCTTTCCCTCACCGTTTTTTATTACTTTGTTATTAAATCAAAAATGAATTTTTCACAAATAAA
The DNA here is from genome assembly GCF_001313835.1 of Polistes canadensis. Lineage (NCBI taxonomy): Eukaryota > Metazoa > Arthropoda > Insecta > Hymenoptera > Vespidae > Polistes > Polistes canadensis. The sequence goes on from NW_014569910.1 coordinate 16,881, forward strand.
CGACCGCCAGAGATTTATTTTCCATCAATTTTATTTACTATCTAAATTAATTGTTTATTAATTATATATGTTTGATATTACAAACATTATTAAAATTGTTAATGAATGATCGCGTAAATAAATGAACGCTGTTTGTTTCGTGAACATTTATCGATTGGACAACGGTAATTTACGCATAATTCGAATCTCGTTAGGTTTGTCTTGACGAGTAAAGACAGATCGCGAGAAGAGTAAGCGTGAACACCTTTTTGGTATCTTTCCTTGCCGACATTGTTAATTCGTCTCACGAAATCGTGGTCCCAATATGTTCTACCGGTACACCCTGTACATGCCTCTTCAAGTATCAAGATACATACATACCTACATGATACCTACCAATGCGAACCGATAGCGGAATGGGAAGCCCTCGAGGCTGCTCCAGCGTGGGAACATAAGGTTCCGAACATAAAGGACGCGCGTACCGTCCTCGTCCTTAAACTTCGGCCACCCTGGATTCTACTTAGTTGCTATCTATCTATCTCGATGATATTAAAACTTTTCTTTGTCGTTAAATTTACTCAAAAGGAAAGAGAGAGAGAGAAAGAGAGAGAGAGAAATAAAGAATATATTATTCCAGAAGTTTTCTCTTGTTGTGTGTGTTCGATCGCGTGCGACTGGGTGGAGTCGTTCTCCGCAAGCAATCTCTACTGTCATTTTGCAGATACCCAAGAATAAGCACGCATACATCGTGTTGTCGAAAAGAGGATGGAAAAGGCATCATGACTCGAGCGGTCCGCAACCGATTCTGATGTCGCGCTTTGCAAGCAAGCGAGCAGCCGCGTTCAAGAACCTCACTTTTAAGTTAATAACGCAATTACTGCCTCCCGCCGCAAGCAAACCCTCCTCCTTCTCCTCCTCTTCTTCTTCTTTTTCTTCTTCTTCTTCTTCTTCTTCTTCTTCTTCTTCTTCTTCTTTGATACTTCTCCCAACCGAGGAGAGGGCCCACGGTCGTATTTTCTTCTCGACCTCGGCATTAATACAGAAAGCCTGCATTTTCGGTGGCGCGCGATTACGAACCTCGCTATAAAACCGCGGAATAACTCTGTCGTTCTCTTTCGTTCACCTAAAGTAAAGTTATAAGGAAAGGAAAGGAAGAAATATCTATTCGATAGACTCTCTCACAATTTTAGTGCGGGTAATACGCGTTATTACAACTCGGTGCATATTTATCGAGAAAAAGAGAGGAATGAAGAAGAAGAAAAAGAAGAAGAAAAAGAAGAAGATGATGCCGGTGCCGGTGCAGGAATAACGACGACGATGACGACAACGAAGAAGGAAGAGAATAAACAGGGAATGGTATTCGACGATGAACGGATACTACTCCGATCGTTGTCGTTTAAATCATTTTCAAACGAAGATGTTATAATCGCGCGTGAGACGGCAGCGTGGTGCGCCATAAATTTAACTTTGCAACATATTTAGTGCCTTTGGGGCAGTAATCGAGAAGCTGGAAGACCGGATATATATTAACGGACGAAACTTAACTAACCGATAGACGATATTTTCATTTTGACGTCGTTCGTGTTTCGTTAAGTTGCGAGATTGTCGAATTCGCGAGATTAGAATAACGAATAACAGTGTTATTTCGAAGTAGGAGCGATAAGATCGCAAACGTTGAGCCTTAGCCACCGTTGTTGTAGGGGGAAGATAAGGAAAATAAAGAGAAATAAAAAAGAATAGTGTCGTCGGGAGAGGACCAAAAAAGAAGGATAAACTTGTACCGAAAGAGGTAGATAAGAATCTCGGACAAGACGGCATTCGCACGGTATCGTTTGGTGCTCGCGCGATTATCGGTACACCCCGTATAGTCAATCCGCTTGCCCGGACCTTAGAAGCGAGCGAGCAACTTCGGAGCGTCTGACCCCTGACCCAGGAGTTCCTCGTCCTCTTCCGATCCCTCCTCCGATCCCTCCTCCGAGCCCTCCTCCGAGCCCTCCTCCAGCGCGTCCCTTTCGCCCTTCTTCCATACCTCGCAACCTCCATCGCGTTGCTGGAACCGTAGTACGTAGCCTGCTTTATACTTGCGCTTTAAGCGGCCTGGCCTCTTTTAAATAGCGTTGCCCTCTTCTAGAGAGAAAGAGATAGATAGATAGATATTTATTCTTATGTCCGTGAAAGAACAGAGAGAATGAAATCGAAGAAAGGTTTCGACCAACGAGACGTTACGGATTCTCCTGAAAGATTTTCTCTTGCAAGTATTCGCCCATCCTAGTGGTGGTGGTGGTGGTGGTGGCCCATACTCGCGCTATGTGTCTTTCAACCTCCCGGATGTTCTTTCTCCTAGATCCTTATCCCCATTCTTTTCATTTATATTCTTCTCCGTTCACTGAAAAAAGACGAACCCACGACAATATCCCTTTAAGATCGACTCGAACGCGAATCCTTGTTCATTTTCCTCGTCGTGCCAGAAAATTCAATCCCTTTGAAATATTGCCGTATTAAATAAAGTACAACGGGATAATCGCGAAGTCAGTTGGGGTCTAATTATAATATATTTATTAGATTTCACGTTGGAAAAATCTCTACGACACGCGTTACTTACTAAGAACAATCAATTGAATTTGATTCGTAGTTTCTACCGTCCCTTCGTCGTGACAACTGGAGAGAATCTCGTCAAACCCGAATGCTTTCGTAACTACGTGTAGTATAATCGGACCACGAGAATTTATTAGTCCAATCGATCTCGGACGCACGTACTATACATGATCATTCCGGAAACATAGATTGCGTTCCGTTCCCCGTTTGCGCGCGTTAACATTTTCCCTAAATATCTCGAATATTTCTTCGAACTATGCAATTACCTTGGTTTTTTCTTGCAACTTACTGCAGGGAGAATCATTGCGAAATAGAAAGGCGGCGGCGGAACAAGATGACCGCCTACATCACCGAACTCTCGGACATGGTACCAACCTGTTCGGCCCTTGCGAGGAAACCGGACAAACTCACGATACTGAGGATGGCAGTGGCACACATGAAAGCTCTCAGAGGTAAAGCTATTAGTATTTTATTTTTTTTCCTTCGTCCTAGCGTAAAAAAGTGTCATTGGAAATTAACCACGGAGAGATTTGTAATCGAAGAAGAGTCCTTTGTAAAAGTCTACGACCATTCGGATAAAAAAAGAAGGGAGAGTTCCTATCGAGCAAAGTTGCATTCGTGTAATTTAATCGACGCTCGTTGAAAAAAGAAATTAAAGATCGTCTTGCCGAAAGAGTTATTTCCTTGACCGTGCCGAATAAATTCAAACATCAGGGGTAACTTAATCGTCACGTTCCGCGTTAAGAACTAATTCTAAGTAAATTGGTACTTTGTTCCTTATCGAACTCTTCCAGTTGATAACCGATTTCCAAGCGAAAATTATTGCCATTAGAAATTTAATCCAGATCTTTATCCGGTTCATTATAGATGACAAACTTTAACGGAGTATATAATACGAAAATTCTCTTCCGTCGCCCGCACCCCCGAAGGCAATGATGTAATCGAAATTTTATCCGAGAGAGAAAGAAAATAATCTAAAAAAGAAAAAAAACAACAAGGAGAAATAAAGTATTTACAAAGTATACCACTCTAATCTACTCGCGTAGATTGGAGGATGATTCGGAAAAAAGTAAGGAAGGGTTTAATTCGAAGCTGCTTTTTTTTTCTATTTCTCTCGGAGGTAGTACCGGAACGAGCGTAACCCACGGATGGTTTGGTGGTCGTCGTACTACGGTCATATCGAATGCAGAAAGCGCGATATATGCTTCCGGTGTAAGAATGGGTGGAGTTGCTCCATCGTCGGCTGTCCCTTTACCTTCGGACACGCATAGGCGTGGTGTGTGCGTGCCGTGATTCCACCTAAGTATTGGTGGTGCGTCGCATTGTTTATAGCCACTTCTCCTCTTTCCCGACAAGAGAACCGCTGAATACAAATTGCTTAACGCTGAGAGAAAAAGAAGGTGAGGAGGAAGAGGAGAAGGAGAGAGGGGTAGAGGGGTGGAAAGGGAGAAGGACCTCTCTCTCTCTCTTCTTTTCTTCACCATCTTTTTCCTTCTTTCTCTCTTTACCTGGCCATCCGAAGAAGTGAAAAAGAGAGAGAGAGAGAGAGAGAGAGAGAGAAAAAGGGGAAAGGGGAGGGGGGCTATCGCCTCCGGGATGTGTCGACGGTCGTTTACGCCGTCTTCCACGAGCCTCTCCACTCTTTCCCTCTTCCTCTTATAACTTCGTTCGATGCACGATGCACTTGGTACATAGATATTTACGAAAGTCGAAGAGGAGACGCTTTCGAGCCTTCTCTTTCTCTCTCTTCCCCTCTCTCTCTCTCTGTCTACGTCACCGGTTGCGGATTGTTAACGAGCCGTGCAGCGATAAAAGTCTATCGACGTCGACGACGACGACCACGACGGTGAAAGAACCGTTCGAAAGCTCGCGCGCGAACAATTCTCCAACGACTACATCGATTCGTTTCGATCCAACCTACCAGCTCCTCCTCCTCCACCTCCTTCCTATCGTTTTTTCACATCAATGAGATATCATCTAGCCCACCCGCTTTTATCGAACAACAAGTCCCCAACAAATTCTTGCCCGCGAATTCGTTGATAGCAGATATATATATTCATTACAGACAGAGAAAGAGAGAGAGAAACGCGTGGTAAAGAAACCCTTAGGGTTGAATTTTTGTAGAGGAAAAATAAAAAGAAAGATAAGTTGGGAAGAGATGATCCGATGCAAAGGAAGAAGAAGAAGAAGAAGCCGGTAGAATCTCCGTGGAAGAGCCAAAGGCGTCTCGACGCTCGCCACGTGGAAACTAATGGTAACGAAGGTCACCGGGGGTCTTCCATAGATCTTGTTTGGAAGTCGTTAAAGTATCTCTTCCCGGAATTTCTCCGTATATCGGGGTAAAGATCGCATCGCGAGGCTCTCTCTCCCCCGCCTCTCCCCCGCCTCTTTGGATCCCATCCGCTTTGCAATTCCGATCTTGCACCTCGATAGTTACCTCCGCGCTGGCGAGGTGCCCCGTCCTCGTTTTTGGTACCACCGTCGTCTTTTCTCTCTCTTTCTCCTTGTCTTCTCGCGTACTTGGAAGCCTCCCGGCGAACTTACCGTCCGACCGGGTTATCGCACCTAAACCGATCACCCAAGATTCTTCTTTCCTTCATCCTATTTTTGAAAAATCACCAAAGTAGGTGGTTTCTTTGGCCTTTCCTTTTCTACGATCAATCGTCGCTCTCTTGGTTAAAAAACAATGTAATTGAAAGTTGTCTCTTGTCTCAGGGACCGGAAACACAGCGACCGACAACGCGTACAAACCATCCTTTTTAACGGACCAAGAGCTGAAACATCTGATCCTAGAAGCCGCCGATGGATTCCTTTTCGTAGTGAGTTGCGACAGTGGTAGGATCATCTACGTTTCCGATTCGGTCGCGCCTGTTTTGAATTACACGCAGAGCGATTGGTACGGGACGAGTCTTTACTCTCAAATACATCCGGATGATACCGAAAAAGTACGGGAACAACTCAGCGCTGCTGAACCTCAGCAAGGTGGAAGAGTATTAGATCTCAAGACCGGGACGGTCAAGAGAGAAGGTCAATGTAAGTTAATGCTGTCGGATAATCGTCTAGTTCTAAGACATAAATCATCTAATTATAATATATTACAGCGTCCATGAGATTGTGCATGGGCTCGAGAAGAGGGTTCATCTGTCGAATGAAAGTAGGGAATTTACAGACGACGGGTGACATGGCGGCCGCTCACGGTCTTCATCGTATAAAGCAAAGAAATTCTTTAGGTCCGCCCGCCAGGGATGGGCAAAGTTACGCCGTTGTTCATTGTACAGGATACATCAAAAATTGGCCTCCCACCGGTAAGTTTGACTTCCAATATTTCATCGTAATCCTCGACACAACATAACGGTCGCGACAACGCGACGTAGCGCCAACTTTCTATTTTAAAGCGAGGGAGACGCGTTGTGCTCGGAGAATATGAACGAACCTACGATTCGTAGAATACGCCGATACCGAGGACGTATGTTGTACATACCTCCTATAAATTAAGCATCTCTCGGCGATCGCACGGAAAGGACATAAACCGAGAGAACGTCGATTCCTCCTCGGCCCTCGGAATAAGCACACAATTATTTTCACCCAAAGATATTTCGAACGAAGGAAAATAACAAACAGCCCTCTCCCTCCTCTCTCTTCTAACTATGCGAAATGAAGTGAAATTTTCTATTCGTTCATTTCATATTCCTTGGAATTCAATGGAATACATACATACCATACTTTCGTTCCTTCGTACTTTGCTAATGCGATCCGATGCTTGTTAGAGCTCCCTATTAAGATTTGTGTAACATCTCTATGTTACCGATCAGAGAAGAATCTTTCATTGATTCACGGTTTTACGCTGTAGGTGATTTTGTTACCCCATGTGTACCAGGTGTGGGCCTAGGTGACAGGGGGCCTGGAGGCGTTCAAACTGGACCCGACGGTGTAGTTACCGACGAAAGTTCATCTACGCATTGCTGCCTTGTAGCCATTGGCCGATTACAGGTCACTAGTACACCAAATACTAATGATTTAGCGGGTTCCAATAGCAATAGCGGTAAGAACATTTCTTTCCTTTCTTTCTTTTATCTACCTTTTTTCTTTTCCCTTTTTTTTAAACGTAAATTATATATTTCAGAATTTATTTCACGTCACTCTTCGGAAGGTACGTTTACCTTCGTGGACCAAAGAGTCGGTGGAATATTAGGGTATACACCTTCGGAACTTTTAGGGCATAAATGCTACCAATTCTTTCATCCGGAGGATGAAACCCATATGCGTGAAAGCTTCGAACAAGGTAACGCCAAATCTTTCAACTTTCTATCATCTACGTGATTATATACTTCTGAACACTCTACAATCGTTTTTTATTTAGTTTTGAAGCTGAAAGGACAAGTGGTTTCTGTGATGTATAGATTTCGAGCTAAAAATCGTGATTGGGTATGGTTGAGGACATCGGCTTTTGCCTTTTTAAATCCGTTTAGCGACGACGTGGAGTACATCGTTTGCACAAACTCCCATGCGAAGTAAGACTCTTTTTACAATATTACAATTTTCACAAAGCATATTTAACGAGCATACTTTTAACGATATTCAATAATTAAAGGTCATTCCATTCCGGTAGTGATGGGCAAACGGAAAGCGAAGCTGTACCTGCTTATGGACAACCTGGTCTAGATTACTCTCTTCAGAGACATCCCACCAGGGATCCTATATATCCAGCGCATCACATGATGCAACATCCAGCGGCTGTCGCCGCAGCTGGTGAGACAGAATTCGTATATATTTTTTATGAAATACGAATATCATTTTAAAAGTTCATGATTTTAAATGCAACACGACTATCGTAGGTCCACAGCAACCTAGGCCGTCCAGTACACAAAATGTTTATCAAGGGTACGAGACTACGCAGTCACCTATAGCTTACGGTTCACCTGGTCAACAAAGTACAACTTCTTCTGTATTAAGTAGAATTCAAAAACCTGCAAATACATCTCCGACTCCTGTACAACAAGCATGGGCAATTGGTCGTCAGGTAATTTTTATAACGATGCATAAATAATGAAACTTGTCGTATTAACGAATAATGGTACGATAAATGGTATATATATATATATATTTATTGAAGAAGTTTTATTAAAAAATAAAATAAATGATATATGTTGCAGCAACCTGTAACAGAAGGATATCAATACAGTCAATTAAGTCCGTCTAGGTCACCGAGTGGACCGACCTATACGCAATTGAGTAGCGGTGCAAGAACGCCAGCTACGCAATATCACGCAGTCACGACAGTGCCTAATAATCCGGGTAGAAAATTCATCTTTCGAAATATTTTTATTGACGATTTTTACATTTATTTTAATAATATATTATTTATATAGGTATGTGGGGATGGCAAGGACAGCAACACCAAACGCCACAACAAGATGCTGCACAATCAAATCCACAAGTTACTGGCCAATCGCAGCCACCTCATCCTACGCAGGCTGGTGGTCCTGGCACTCAACCTCAAGAGCTCTCAGATATGTTACAAATGTTACAAGACCAAGGTGGCGCTTCCGGATTTGAAGAGTTAAATATGTTTACTACCACATTTGAGTAGCGACCAACGACAAAAATTGCCGACACTCTTACATCTTAAAGTTCTTATCATTTTTTGGATTATTCTAAGCATCTTAATCCACATTCTCTTATTTAATTATTTCGACTTGTGCAAAGTTTATGATTAGCACCTTCTCTATATGCTCTATAAACATTATGTTATCATCAGATTGGATTAGCGTAATGATTAGGTACTAATCGATTATTTCTTTCCGCATGCATTTCAGATATTACGTTCTTCCAAGGACTTTTTTGAATTATGCTCTCAAAATTATATGAATTTTACAATGCATTCTTATTAAGATCAGTGGATATTATTATTTAGCTAAAGTGCCATTAGAGAATGCTTGCTCCTATTATGTGTTTTTAACAGATATTTTAACAGATAAATTACAAAAAAGAATAAAAAAGCAAAGTTAATAATTATTAACACGAAGGTAATTATATGAAGATATTTAAATATTTTATTCTTCTTTAATGTAATTATGAATTCGATTATTTTAGATAATGCGTTTCGCAAGAGTGCGAAAATCCCCACATTATTTTATAGTCAATATGATTTAATAATTTGCAAAGGAATGACAAACTTTGTGTTTTATTGATTCAATTTGTGTGTCTCTCTCTCTCTCTCTTTCTCTTTCAAAGTAGTTTATTATTTTGAAGCTTATAGTAGACATTGCAACGTGTTCAGAAGATAGAAGCCTGCTTTACATGGCATATATAAATACGTGTGGTATGATAAGTAACGATTGCAATCTTCTGAAATCACCAATGTCTTAAACTTTATTTGTCCTTGTTCAAAGAAGTAGTGTAATATGATCTTTTTATTCATTAGAATATTTCATACTTCATTTTGTATACATAACAAATTCTTTTTAAGATATGAATTAGATAATGTGTTACTTGATTATTAAAAAGGAATATTTTTCAAATTAATCAATCGAATCTATACAAAGCATGATCATTTTAATACCAGCTTATCGTTAGACATATAAGGTTAGCTTAATTATTTTTAATTTAGATCTTTGTAATTATAAACCGTGCAATCATAAATCAACATTTGACGGAAATTGTTCAAACTTGACAATGTACAAAATTATGTAACCCACTTTGCTTCTCTGTGCAAAACACCATTTTTAGATACTCTTAAAGAAAAATATAGATAATGTTATACATATAAATAATTGCATTTATAAGTAACCACGTGTGACTCAGTGCATTTGTACATGTCTAGCAAAACTTTCGATAAGCAGATCCAAACTAAATTGCAGCATATCATGATGAATTGGGAACATTTTTCACTAATAATATATGAGGTATACACATATATATATATACGATTTTTTTCAATCAATCATCCTGTGCGAATGTAGTTTCAACGTTACCTCTGACAATAATTATAATAGCGAAGAAGCCGAAAGATATCAAAATGTGTAGGTAACAGTTGATTAAATATCTTGTATTTAATATTGATATCTTTCTAAATATTTGAAATTTTCTTATTCATACTCATGAAAGATATTCCTCAATCCTAAACGACCACACATACACACACATACTTATCGTCAAAAACTCGAGATCAAAAATAGACCAACTTCATTAAAAGAAATAAAATTCTATTTAATATAAAACATATATATATTTTATATACAAAAAATTTACAATTTTAATTTGGCAGCAGACAATGCTTTTTTATTTTTGTCTTTAGACATTGGATTTACTTTGGACTTGATGTGACTTTTAACTTGGTCCTGTAGTTGGCTAAAGAATGCGCTCGAAGATTTGGCGACTTTGTTCATTGTTTCATCCGCCGTTGTAATATTCCTATCTTTGCTTAATTTTTTCATCAATTCCAAGTTTACGTTCTTTTTATATTTTTTATCTATTCTTGGTTTCATTGAATTTATTTGTTCTTTTCTTTCTCGATCTTTCTGTCGTTCCTTTTGTTTGAGTTTTTTCTTTCTCCTTTCTCGTTTCATGTCGGTGATCGTTCGCTCCGATTTACCAATGATATCGCCTCGTGATTTGGCTAGAAAAAAGAGAAAAATGAATAAATCAGGATATTTTTAAATTGAATACATTGAGGTGATATAATTAATATGCAAAACAGTAAATACCTTGAACTTCTTCGGGCGCTAACAAGGTAGCATCGCTGGTCGCTACTGGGGCAACTTCTTCCATATTGATGGCAGGAACGTTACTAATAATTTTAATTTCAGGTTGAACCTACAAGGAAACGAATTTATATATAATATATTATCAATCTATTTAAAAAATACCTTTATATATACGAATTAATATGAATATTATATCTCAAACACGTACCAATCTCGGAGTATAATGGAAATTAGATAATGCATTCAATTTTGAGAATAAGGATTCCATCATTTCACGAATTTCAACGTGTGCTTTTGGTTCTTCTTCTTCGACTTCTTTAGTTTCTGGATTTAAGGCTTGTTTCTGCTTAAGATATTCATTTTCATAAATTTGAGACAAACTTTCTTTGCTCTTTTCCTGATTTAATATTAATTTTTTCTTATATTCCAAAGGTGTTTCGACAGGCTTGAATTTCTTTTCAACGTCATCCCAAGCCTTGTCCTTTATTCGTTGCTTTATTATATCTTCCAGCTGAAAAGTAGTTTGTTCTGTGATAATTGGAGGCGGTCTGGAGCTAACATCAAACTCCACATACTCCTCTAATAAAGAGTTTGGTGGTCTGAGGGCAGCGTTTACTTCTCCCTTTAATTGCCAGGGCTTTTCCGCGAGAGCTTCTTCTTCCAGTTGTTGTATCCTTGTTTGCAAACGTTCTTGACGTGCTTCAAGAGACGATTTAGTTTCTACATTTTTCTCTTTATTCTCTATTTTGTTTTCTAAGCTATCGGTTTCATCCGAATCATTTGTCAAGTTGAACTTAACTTTTTTACTAATAGGTTTTAAATCAGTATCATCTTCATCAACATCTTCTAATTCGCTATTTTCAAACGATTCGTTATCTTCTTTTTCATCGATTTCATCCCTATCATTAGAAAAGGGAAATATTTTACCGTCTTCGCCTTCATCCTCGCTATTTGGATTATCAAAGAAGTCTGCATATTTAATAAATTTTCCATCTTTCGAAGAATCGCCCTCGTCCTCTGAAATATCATTAAATAAATCTAAAGATTCTCCGTCGCCTTTGTCGTCTTTGTCTTCGTCCGACTCCTCCGCATCTTTCCTAATTTGTTTTTCTTTTCTTTCTTCTTTAGTAAGATACTCATCTAACTCTTGTAGTTTAAAAAATTTATCATCTACGATAGACCTCTTTTGATGTTGTCCTTTTATCCTCTTAGCTTTTTTCAAACTACTCTTCAATTCTTGTTGTTCTTCTTCTTCCTCTTCCTCTTCCTCTTCTTTTTGTTGATCCATGCTCGATATACCCTCAACTTTGGCATCTTCATCTTTACTTTCTATTAATTCAGGCTTTGTAGGAGAAATAGGTAACGTCAGCGTTTTGTTTCCAGCTAACAATTTGGATACGTCACTTAAAAAATGTGCTAATTCCCCTTCGTTCTGCAGTTCTAATTGTTGCCAAATTTGTTCCTCATCAAAACCATCGGTTAATAATTCTGGCAGTGCATTTGTATTTCTTTTTGTTTGTTCTTTTGTAAAGTCATAAAGTTGTTTCGTAGCATTTTGGAAATGGACCGAAACAGTATCCTGTACGCTTGATTAAACACAACAGAAACATTTTATTAGTTAGTTAAATTATATTCAAAAAACATTCGTTGAAATTATTCCAATATAAGAGAACAAACGAATGTAAAAAATAATGGATAAATAGTGATATGGGTTCAATTTTTAGATACACTTTTAAGTTAATTGCATTGAATTTATTTATTAGAAAAGGCTAATGATCCATCAAGAAAGTGTATAAAAAAAAGTGCAGTATTGATACAGAGTACTAAAGGCAAAATACCTTATAACCAATATTTACACCAATTATGCATACCTTAGAAATTCTTCATAATTTCGCGTGTTATCGTCGATTACAGTTATAACGTTATTTAAAGTTTCGGTTTCGGCCATTATCATGCAACAATTGATATAATGAGCATTAAATAAATACTAAACTTTCATAAAATAATAAATTAGAAAAATACAGCGTGGTTTTCCATATATTTTGAGAAAAACATAGAAATGCATCTAAAGCTGCGTATTCACTTGCAGTTTCTATGAAAGCGAAGATTAAACGCTATTGGTCAAACGGTATTTTTTTCAACCAATAGAAATACGTAAAAAAAAATAACGACGATTGGGTCGACATCTGGCGACATAAAAAAAAACAACGATCGAGTCCGCCATTGTACCACCGTGCGTGTGATCTACAGATTCTATATCGATTTAATTTCAAATTTTCAACGTATCTACAGAGATATAATATTCATAAAGGTATTTTTAGTTTTCTATATCGTACAATCTATCGACAATATAATCGACGAATCGTAGTAAGTTAAATAACTTCAAAAAAAAAAAAAACAAAATCATTTTGTTACATTTCGCAAATGATATATAATAGGATATTTTTGTACGTTTTGATTTATTTTATATACGATCAAATAGAGATTATTAATAAATATTCAATATCCATATATTCAAATAGGCAATTATTATTAGAAATAGGCAATTATTATTGGAAATAAATAAATATTATTTGTTAATATTATTTCAGATAAAATGAAAAGGAAAGTGTCAATTAGAGAAAATAGATGGCGCGCATAACACTAACGGACAATCAAAATGCGCGCCACTAAATTGAAAGTTGGAGAGGGTAAAAAAGGAGGGGAGTCTATTGAACAGGAAGAGAAGTTAAGTAGGGAGAATGGCAAGTCGGTCGAGCGGGCGAATACGAAAGCGGCTCGGAGACATTGGCACAGACCCCCTTAGTTCGGGCTCGTTCGAACATCTTAACATAGAAGAAAATTGATGCACGCACGACGCACGACGTAAGACGCAAGACGCTTGCACGCACGCACTGCACGCACGCACGCAAACGCAGCACGCACGCGTCAATCGCCGCTACCACCGTTGGATTCGTCCTCGTGCGTCTCCTGATTCGAACAAGTTTAGTAGCGGTATATTCTGTATTCTGTGCGCGAGTGCCGTGATAAATCTCTCCAAAGGACTTGAAGATCGAGAGAAGCTGTACGAGGATTTCTGAAGTAATTCTATTTTCTTTTCTTTCTTTATCCGTCTCTCTCTCTCTCTCTTTTTCTTTCTCCTCCCCCCATACATTATCCATCTCACTCTATCTCTCTCTTTCCCATCTCCTGGGTAGATCAAGCTTCGAACGCTGGTTGGTGTTTCTTCCAAGTGCCTCCACCGGTTTTTGGGTTATTAAGGATTCTTTTTCGTTCGGAAATCAACAGGCCGGATTTTTCGGATAAGATCGAGGCAAGAGGGTCTAAGGTAAGAATTTGTTAAACGTTTGAACGATGCATTTGACAGTGTAAACGAAATGTCTGATTTTTCTTTAGGAAAAGCGAATTCGCGTTAACCGATTTTGCTCAGAATTGCGGGTGCGCGCGCGCGCGATACCCAATGGAATTCGAGGTGTTCGGCCTTCCTCTCCTTCGGCGCTCCTTCGAAAGTCTCTCTCTCTCTCTCTATATATATATGTATATATATGTCTATCTATCTTTCTATCGCGCAATTCTAGCAAGGACGAAGCTCACGACTGCGTCGTAAACGCGGAAGGAAAAACATATAGCTGAAGAGCCGTGAATAATCTGCAATCTCGTGTGTTTTCACCGGTAATAAGAGATTTCTTCACGCCTTCGAGAATACGAACATCGTTTTGAGATTTATTCGACAATCGTATCGGAGTACGTAGTACGTGCCTTGTCGAAGAGTACACGTTTCGAAATTTATCGCTCGCTAACAGCTTGTATATGTACTCGCGTGTTGTGTACGTTCTAAATAAGCGTCTAAATTTGCCCAGATTTTGTTCTTTCTGTTCTTTTTTCTTTTCTTTTGCCTTCTACATTAAATATTGCATCGCGCGCGATTTTGACGTCAGCTTTGCATTCGTAAAATCGCCGACGACGCACGTCCGCGTCATTTCGATCAAGATCGTGTTTCTTTCTTTTCCTTTTTTTTTTCTCCTCCTCGATTCGCGTTAATCCAGTCCAATGGAAAAAGAAAGAAAGAAAGAAAGAAAAAAAAGTAAAAACGATAACGATAGAGAGACGAATTTTTCTATATTTCTAAAGAGATAAGAACGTCGAATCGCGTGTTAAGCTTAGGCATTTATCAAGAATATACGGAACACACGATTTCGAAATAAATAGGAGGGTAGAGAGATCGAAGGGATTATTCCTGTCAATCAAAAATAGCGATTAATGTTCGAGACAAGCCCCAACGTCGTTGTTCAATCGTTTGGTATAATAATGGAGAGAAAAAAAACGTTCAATGAGAGATCGGGCGGGGAGGAGGAGGAGGTCTTCTCCTTTTAATTTACTCGAGTTCCTCGTCGTCGACGATTGTAACGGGCGAAAGCGTGGCCGGTATCGGAACGGTCGTCGATCCTACCTACCTACCTACCTCCCGTTGCCATACAAAATAATAATAATCAAAAGTAAGACGAAGAGATCCGACCGGAGATGCACGGATCGCTAATGGAGATCTTATTACGCGTGCACCAAATACTTACGGGGCTGCCGACCGAAACGAATCATCATTCTGCCGAAAAATATGACAAACTAATTGAAAAAATGTGGCCCCAATAGATAGATAGATAGATATTTATTTAGCTTTCTCAGCTATTTGTTTTTACATACATTTAATTTTTATTGGCATCGTAAAACATACTTTTTTGAGCACTTCTCGTTCTTCTAAATTGTATTGCAATATTACCCGTTTTTTGAGAGAGAGAGAGAGAGATGGAGGCTAATAAGACCCTTCGGAGGGCCATTGTAATCAGAGGAAGAACAACGTAACTCTGTCAATGGAGCTCCCTTTTTTTCTCGAGGCATGTTTCCCCCAATCAAGGTTGCAGAAAAGAAAGTCGTGTTTGCGGAATTCGCGCTTAAACATCTAATTGTTGAAAAGCTGTTAGCTACGAAGAAGGATAAACTAGAAAAGTATTGTGAATTGGCGGTCGCGTGACCGCTGCCATTCGAACTCGCTGGACCGCTGTTGGAACTCGGTACGTATGCGGCCATGGCGTTGTCCCCTTCTTATTGTTTTTTCTTTCTCTTCTCTCTCTTCTCGTCGAAGCGAATCGCAAAAGATCCTTGCCGAGCGAGAGTCCTGCTGCAAGAGAGGAGCCAGCAAGAGCAACGAACCGCTCGACTCGGGTTACGACATCCAAGGCTTCTTAACGTCAACGAGGACAATCAATCTCGCATTATTGATGATCAAACGAATCATTTCTATAATTAGTTGACGCGATGATCTCTTTAAGGAAACGCTCAGTTTCCTCTTGTTTTCGCGAAATCGAGAATGGCAATGAGAAGATTGGAAAAATATTATTTGCCGAGTTGCGTAAGAGAGAGTTGCGGAGGAGTAAGTATATTTATTCGGCCGATAGGTTATCTTAGCGGATTAATTGAATTTATGGCGTATTATGAGGGAAAAAGACGGGACGACTATATATCTCTCTCTCTCTCTCTCTCTCCCGCTCATATACGTTCGAGTTAAAGCAAGCTTTGTACGGTATGTGTGCCGTAACTGTACACGCGATTTGCGCTATGTCGGTATACCGAAACGTTGCTAATAAACAACGAGTTCGTTTTTTAAAATGTCCAACCGAATGGTAGAAATACCGTTAGGCAGGCCATCGGTAACAAAACGACAAGTACGTCGGTGGTAAATAAAAGCGCGCTCTCCTTTAAATCCGAGTTGACCTTTTATTAGCGAACTCGCGATAATTTGGAAAACTGAATTATCCAAAGGATTTCGATTCGAACAAAACGAATATCTTTTCATTTTCTTTTGTTTCTTTTCGCCGGGTACGCTGAGCAATTATTTAACGTTAATTGACGAATACGAATGCGCCTCTTTGGAAATAAAAGATGACCTACTAATTTTAACCGAAGGTTTACAATTTTCGCGAGAAAATCGGAGACGATTAATAAAGCAACAAGCTAGCGTCTTTCCGCTAAAACGGATTTGCGATCGATAGCTTTTCTTTCCTTCTTCCTTGGTCTTTATTTTCCCTCTTTCTCTCTCAAGTCAGTTCGAAAACGTTTCGCGGTTTACGGTCAGCGGTTACGAATAATCGGTACTTCGAATAAACTCGGCAGGGATAATCGGTGCTTCAATTTGACGACTTCAAATTAGGGAAGATAAAAGGAGAAACGAGGAGGAGAAAGATAACTCGAAACGAAAGGAGAACTGCGCGAGAAGAGCTACCGAATCGTCGTCAATTCTACTTCGAAGGAGATCGTTTAATTTTCAGCGTGTCTTTGCAAACGAAAACCTCTAGCCAATTTTCATGTCGTCAAAACTCAATTCGTTAAGGACGTTTCTACTATAAATCTTCCTTTCAATCGTCTTTCTTATTTAGCGCGAAATCTTCATAGAACGTTCATAGAAAAGGATGACGGCATGACTTAACGTCACGACGGCAAGCCTATGTCAAGAGAGAGAACGCATGCAGGAATGTAGATTTTTCTTATCGACTTTCTATCCCGTTCGTGACGTCACGACACGAAAACTATCCTCTCTCTCCCTCTCTCTCTCTCTCTCTCTCTCTCTTTCTCTCGAATGCATTATAATGCGAGGAACGTGAGAGAGCGGACTAAGGAATAGAGAGAAACAGAAACAGAAACAGGTGTGTTCCATCTACAAAAATTTCTCTCTTCTTTTCCAAAGCTGCAAAAACAGGTGTCGTCTTCTTCTTGGCTTTCCTATAAACCCCAAGTAAAAAACATTTTGGATATCTCGTAGGTACTTTGTAAACTTTGTTGTTTAACAAACAGCAGGAAGGATTCCTTCGCGAGGAGAAGAATCTCCTTGGACGATACGATCATTCGTCGAAGGATTCTTCGCCACTTTCACTCCTAAGAGTTAAGTCGTTTCTAACTGCTATTTTATAGGAACTCGCGAGCCTTCTCTCGCTCTCTCTCTCTCTCTCTCCCCTATTCTTGTCATCGTCGACAACTCGTTTAAGCTCCATTAGGAGTATTCGAGGCACGCTCTTTGCAAAAGTCAAAGGAAAGAAGATAGTAGACGTCTTTGTCAATCGTGAATCTTTCCGACTTACGAGGACGCTTAAATAAATCCTCCAAGAAGGCTCTCTTTCCTATATCTTTTCCTATTATTTATTTAGATTTCCATAGCAAGAGGGTCGGTCCGGGCGCAGCTCGCAATCAACCATTGTATTCATATTTTCGGCGGGACGAATTTTTCGCGGATGGAATTTAGCGGACGAATTTCTTGCACGAACGCAAAGAGGAAAGAGAACGCGCGCATAATGGGGAAAGATTGAAGAGCCCGAATGTAGCACGTGGGAGTATAAAGGCCATTAAAGCGAAATTTACAAAGGGCGTTTGCCGAGCGTTTAAGATGCCGCACGGAGATACGTCTCCACGCGATCCCTGCCACTTATAATAATCCCTCTCTTTCTTCTCTTCATATTCCCCCTTTATTGTGTAAAATCATTCCAAAAAATTACCTTACTATTGCATCAATATAAATTTATCGTAGTAAATATTATAAAGAGGGAAACATCTTCTTCTTCTTCTTATCTTTCTTCTTAATGAATGAAAAAAGATAGGTCGACGCGAGTCATGAATATTCTCCATTCTTAACCCCACTTTTGAACAATGGGACTCTCACAACCTGCGATTCCTTACCCAATGCATTTCGCGAAAGTCGCGGTTCCGCATTCTTATGGTTAGGAGGGTGTGCACGAAAGGAGTCGTCGTTCGTTGCACAGTAATTAACCACACCGATTATCGATCAAACGAGGAACGTTATCGTTTAAATCATTCTACTTACCTTACATTCATTTCGGCTCGAGACAAACTTTGCAAATCTTTAACGCGCACATTCGTCGTTTCCGCCTTTTTTTAATTTCATTCCGCGAGGTTGTATTACTCATTTAGTTAACGTTTCTTCGAGTTACGCGTTATTATAGATGACAAATCGAGAACCGGACGTTGATTATTTAACAGATTACGTCAGTCCTGAGGGGATTACGCGCATTCTCTTTCAGTAATCGTCATTATCATTTATGAATATTGTTACAATATAAATTATTCGTTCCTCTTCTTTTAACAGCTATTTGTAAATCATAAAAATAGTTCCTCCCCTCCTCATTTCTGTTTCGTTTGTACAATTATTTCTTCTACAAGTCATTGTATCGTACCAGCTTTACACGTTCGACTCGTCTTATCTTTCTCCAACCGTTTTCAAATAAATTATTGGCCACTGATGTTAATGCCGTGTCATGCTTCACTACTCCTCGACTATTTCATATAATTTATCTATCCTGATACACTCTTTGTGTCGTTTTTTTCCTTAGATTTATATATATTTGGGACAATCTAATACATCTCTCTTCAAATAAGTTTTATCTCGAAATCGAAAACGAGTCGATCAAACGAAGCATTTAATTTTGAAGACTGTGGGCAACACTTTTTGTATTTTACAATTTATGACGTCGGACAATTAGAGATTACGATATTTTTCAACGAATCCAAAACTTCTTCTTTTTCTTCTTGTTCACCGTTAAACAAATGCTATTGAATTTCGTTTTATACCTCTTTTCTTCGTTTTATTTGTTCTTTTTCTCCCTCTCTCCCTTATCGCACAATTTCGTCGTTGATATCGTTAAACAAGATAAGGAGATGGTCGTTTTATCGTTGTCATATTAACACCAAATGACAAGGCAACAATCGGGGTTACTTATTTTCACTCGAGTTTTCAATTCAGAACAATGATCAGAAAACTTAATAATGCTTCTTCCTTTTTACTTGCTGTTTTGTTCTGTTTGTTTCTTTTTTTCTTTCTCTTATCAATAATCGTAATAAGTATTTTCTTGCAGTTTAAATAGCAGGGTCGTTGTTTCTTTAAACGTGTACGCCTGCGGCACTGAAAGATTACGAGGTCAGTAATAAACGAGTCGTTGTGCAAACGTTACGTCGGATTACTCTACCAACTTCTTCACATATTTTCAATTTTCTCAGACCCTCCGCAAGAGCGATTATAAACGCATTAAGTGGCAAAGAGAGTAATAGAAATTAAAATACGAGTTTCCTTTTTTTTTTCTTTCTTTTTTTTTTTTTACGGAGAATTTCAATTTTTACAGCTTACGTACAGCTTGAGAAAAGAAGAAATACATTTTCGAACTCTTAGAAACGCGGGGTATTAAGATCGTGCCCGGAAAGGGGCGGCACGCGTATGGTTTCGTTTCTATTTCAGAGGGTTGCTAGGCCATCTGTGCCAGGCGTAGCAAAGATTTACAACAACCTTTTAAACAAAGGAAAATCGTTCCCTTCGTAATTCAAACAGAATATTTGTTATTTTGGTCGATTTTTTAACGACCTAATAAACGATAAGACGAAAGGAATTACGTAAAATATAATAAACCGGTACCGTTTGTTCGATCGCCCTTATCATCTATTGATCTGACGAAACAAATGATCTTATCTTAAATAAAGGAAAATATCTTGCAATTATATAGAGGAAATCTCGATCGTAAGAATATGTCGTAAGAAATTATCGACACGGGAAATTGCAACACCAACTACACAACTGGAGAATAACCTGGCGCGAATATTTTGTTTGTTCTCGAGCGATGAAAAGCCGGTCAAAAGTATCGACTGGTAATAATTACGTTTTACGAAGTGATGGACGATGAGCCCACCACCATCATTCGAGGTGAAAGCTGAATATTAATTTGACGTTGGCACGAGGGGACAACAGGGGTGGAAGGGGACACGGTGGAGGACTATCGCGTTTACTCGATTATCCTCTCCTTCATTCAAAATCCGATTCTTTCAATTGTGTGTTCCTTGAACCCTTCCTTCGCCATTTTTTTCTCCGATATCCACGTTGTTATAAAACGTTACCTGACGCTATTCAGGAAAACAAAAAGATATTACAATCTTGTTATAGATGGCAAACGTAACAGAGAGCTTGCCTCAAGGATTTGTCAAGGTGTCAAAAATCTAATCCCACGCAAAAGAAAGGAGAACAAACTATTTTCTATTTACTTATTTCTACTTTACTACGATCCAAGATGGATCTCTTTTGGTCTTACTCTATCGTATCGGAGACTACGACGAACAGATAGTAAAGAAAAAAAGTAAAAAAAAAAGACATGAAAAAAGCAGAAAGGTCGAGTTAGAACGTATATCCATTGTCGTATGTATATGTGGATAGAATGTCGGTCCCAAGCCAAATATAGACATGTCGTCATACGTTTTCAACTTGCAAGCCATACCCAGAGCATGGTTTATCCCTATCAAGCAGATGTTTGTATTCGCGCGTGTGTGCTTGTCAACGAATATATATATATATTTGCCCGTGATATCAATGTCAACAGAAAGCGCTACATACACGGGACAGAGGAATCAAGAGAGAGAGAAAAGACTACTTTACTTACTTGTATATGTTAGAAGAGTAGTCTCTTTTATCTATAGAACTTGGACTTGCTAGAGTTGGAGTTGGAGTTGGAGTTGAAGTTGAAGTTGATGCGGACGCCGATAATAATACGGCTCCTATTTCGTTACCGCCACGACGACGACGACAACCGGTGCGCGGTCTTCTCGTTTCTCTCAATTTCTCTCTCTCTCTCTCTTGCGTTCCTCTTTTTCGATGCGTTCACCGTATTTCCGGTGCAATTTCGCACTTCCTCGCGGTAACAATGTGTTTTACCTCGTTCGAATGGCATTTATCGGTAACGAAACGCGACCTAGAAAACAATTCGAAAGTTCGAACGTTCTACTCGAATTTCTTCTTCTCGAGTATGCAAAATCTTGTCAAATTGAAATTCGTTAGAATCATGTGTTGTAGGACGTAGTCAAGAAAATGACGTTACTGGTATTATCAATCTCTGTTTTGTAGATTCGTTCTATCGATGATAATTTGCTTAGTAATTTTCATTTATGGACAATTACGCGCACCCATTAAGGAATAGTCGCGTGATTCTAGCTCGTAACTTTTAATTAACATGCCATCTAGATTTACCGTTTTTTGTAGGAAAGAAATTTTCTAATGGTCCAGTCAATGTCCACTCTTTCGAGCATTGCGACATCGAATAAAAATCTAAACATTCTCGAATGGAAAGAAAACTTGACAAGTTTTCATTTCAGGAATACATAAGTAAGTAGTAGATTATTTAGGTAAAACTTTGGTAATGTAGGTTAATCTAAATTCTGAACTCGTCCCCTTAGACTATTCATTCTCATTCTCATTATCATTCGCGTCCGTCTGGACGTTAATACATGTGGCGCCAAACATGTACTTTTTCGAGTTTGTTTAGAAATGTGCTTCCAATCGATGATGTTCCGCTTCACTGACCTGGGATATTCCACGATTTAGGAATAAGAAGAGAAGTATTTACTATTTTCGCACCAGAGCTATAATTTATCATTGTCCAATGGCGATCCTATCGACGAAAGATAATATAATGTTAATTTATTCGGCGATTTAAAAAAAGTTCCTTCGTCTCGTTCAAAAAAGGTTCGTTATTAGTCGAGTTTAATATGTTGCGCGAGTATTCAAACGTGATCTCATCGAGAGAGTCGAATTAAACTAATTACAGGCTTAACAACGGGACTATACAGCAGGCGGGATTCGTCTTTGTCCTTCGTTCAGCGTATTTCCGCAATGCAAAAAGTAACTATGTTCGCGAAATACAAGAGCCCCACGAGCCCGCAAGCTCGTGAATTACTTTGCTTTTTTGTTAGATCGCGTTAAAGTACGAAAATGTATTTGTTAAGTGCGTTGTATTTAGTAGGCGAGACAGAGATTGTTAATCTTTGAAATAAGCAGTGGCCAGCGACAGTGTAAAGTGAAATCGTAAAATGAGCTCGTTGCATCGTCTCCCTACATCCTCTCTGAGAAGGGTTCCATTCCAGTCATTTAATATCCGTCTACTAAATGAGGTTCTGCAATCCTGACGATGTACCTACATCATATCGATAATATGCGATATAATCCTATTATATATTTTTTGTTAAATAATCCAACAATTTGGCTTACGCCAATGGGTCTCGGTCGTCGTCGTATACATACGTGATTCTTTTTAACGCAACAACTGGCCTGATATACGTATACTCGCGCACACTCGTTACACATAGTCCTATCCGTGATAAGAGTGTACTGTCAGTCGGTGTTCTTTGGCAGCCAACAGTTGAACCAGTTGCGCGTTACCGTTCGTAGTCGCATTTTAACATCGTTCTTACTTGGAGCCTTTTAACCGAAAAGATCGGCGATGATGATATTCCCCTTCGAATGGGAACGCACTAGAAAGTTTCTTCGCCTATCGTGCTAACCAGCCTTTAGGATCTTCAAGATGGCTTACAACAATTATTACACTTATTACGGTAAACGTTAACCTTCTTCTTTTACTTTTTTTTTGTCGCGAGATCGATCATTTCTACAACTAATTGTAACCTTATTCTTTCTCTATTTTATTTCTCGCACGTTCAAATAATTTACTTTCTTTTGAATATAATTCGAGTCGAGTCAAAAACCGAATCGAACATTCAAAATTATATCGACTACGACTTTGAACAAATATTTCGTAACGACCACACCTGTATGTATGTATACCTGTCGTACGAGAAGAGACAATCAAAAACCCTTTTCTTATATGACATACGCATATAGGTATGATATGCATTTTTGGAAAATGGCAATTCACGATCATCGTTGTTGCTCCCTGCTCTTCTTCAAAAGAGAAATGACAAAAATTCGTTTTATCGGTGCGATAAGAAAAGAAAGAGAGAGAGAGAGGAAAGGAGTGTTTCATGAAACGTCATTCTCGAAGAATTTGCCATATATGTTTTGCAATCGTATTACGTGCTTTTCATCAGCTAGAAAAAAATTCGCTTGTATGTGTATATAGAGGGATATTATATCGGGCGGTGGCCGGTTAAGTACTCTAATCAAATCTACAGTGTCACTCGTTCCTCGTCATTGTTTCGTCTCCTTCCTAACATTCGTGTAACACGACACCATCTAACTTGTTTATTTTTTCTTTTT
Source organism: Polistes canadensis (assembly GCF_001313835.1). Taxonomy (NCBI): domain Eukaryota; kingdom Metazoa; phylum Arthropoda; class Insecta; order Hymenoptera; family Vespidae; genus Polistes; species Polistes canadensis. The sequence continues at coordinate 40,242 of NW_014569910.1, forward strand.
TAATCCAGCCGATATTATGTTCTTTTTTTTCGAATAAAGTATCGTAATGATTTCTTTCCAAACGTGCAAAAATAACATTTGTCATCGTAACGCGATACGTCGAATGAAAAAATTCATTTATCCGATTGATACGCATCGATAAGGCGTCGTATCGTTAAAATGGAAAAAGAAACATGCATCTTGTGTGCTTGTAATTATGAATAAAATTAAAGGTGACAAATTTAATTTCTTCGTTAATAACGCAAACGACAAGACTCAAATCGGATCATCGTTATTCATTCGTAGTCTTATTTTTCTTATAGTAAATAACATCATTCCATTGGGGTGATTAAGAAGAATCTTAGAAAATAACAAGAAGAAAACACGATGTTTGTTTGGTTTCAAAATATCGCATAGTTTAGAACAGAAGTTAACGCTGGCTCGACATTTTCGCGTTATATCTTATCGGCTTCTTCTAAAGATAAAAGGAAAGTCGATAAGTCATCCTCATTTGAGCCCTTGTGCGCATTCATAATTCGACAGCATAGCATCATTTCTAAACTTGGTAATTTAATGAATTGTAAAATGGTCTTGTTTAACGATTAGCAAGTATATTGGCTCGTAACTTTGGGATTAAACATCTTTACGATGAGCGGTTTGTACATTGTTGCCTAGATAATAATCAAGATTCCATTAAGTTGCATATACCGGTCGCACCGATTCATTCGATAAGCGTTAATTAAATACTCCGTTGGACAGGTTTCGCTATTCAAGGAGTTAGGCTTTAAAACGAGGGTGCAGCAAAGTGCGACGACGCACGCTCCAAGATAATAAAAGGTCGCGTCGACTGCATCTACCTAGGTATATATATGTAGAAGAAAACAACTTCTTATACGGGAGTTCTTAAGCGTTTTCTTAATCAAACGGGAAACAAAAAAAAGAAAAGAAATCATTTGTAGAATCGCTATAGGAAACGATAAGATCTCTTTAAAGCGTCGGCATTGAAATCCTGACGGTTTAGGGGACAGCTTGATAGAGAGAGAAGAGATGCATTCAGACTCGAATGAATTTTTTGAAGGAAGAGAAAGAGAAGACACAATTGCTCCTTTAGAAGTAAATAAAAGCAAGTGCAAAATACTCGAGGAAGTGTGCAATGCTATATAGCGCTCTAGCAGCAGCAGCAGCAGTACTGCGAGCAACTCGTTTCTTGTCAGCCTCGTGACTTGGCTAAATTATTATCCTCGGTTATTGTCACTGCCATCATTCCCGTGTATTCGCCACGTCGTGCTCTCCTCCCTGTCATAAAGTTTTTCTCGAGTTTCTCTCCTTCAACTCGGCTTGCATGGACCACGGGATGTATAGAGCGTGAACGTGAATGCGAAAGCAAATTGCCTATTTGATTCAGCGTTTACAAAAGGGCAACCGATGGTGGCTACTACAAGCGAGATTGCCTCTCGCTGCTTCTCGTCTTTGCCTTTTCCTTTATTTCCCTTGCCCTCCTCCCTTACTTCTTCTTCTTCTTCTTCAGTTCGTTCTTATTTTCGTCGTCTTTGCAATCAACCACGTGGGAAAATATTTGCGCGTCTTAACGAGCGTGTAACGTCGCCCTCTTTTCTCAATTATTTCCGCTTGTCGTGAAAATCTTTTTAGACCGTTAAACAGGGAAAAAGGAGAAAGAGAAATGACAATATTTCAATTTTTCATTGCCACCAGTTAAATAAACAATCTTATTTCCTGTTTAGAACAAAAATAAAGCTGGCGAGAGGGTACTGTCGTTAGAGTTCCTTTAAACTGTTCTATTTTAAAACATTCTCCTCTTCTGTTTGGAATTGGGGAGAAATTTGGTATATCCTGTCGACGGGTATCGCGTAGGTTTCACACGAAGCACCCCCACCCCCCTATGGGGTTTCATCTGGAAAACATTTCAAATCCCAATCCCCTGTGTGTGTGTGTATTTACTCTCGACGTATTTGAAAAAGCGAAGAAAGAAAAAGTAATTTTCTAACCAATGGAAAATGTTTGTTTCAGGGGCGCAGCATGAGCCCCGCCCTGGGCACGGCGTCGTACCCCAAGGAAGACCTAACAATTTCGAGTATCTCTCCACGTATCCACCGCCGAGAGTCGACAGATACAGAGGTGGTCCGGTTATACAGAAGAGAATGACTCAGAGGGAGGACGTCCTCAAGTTCGAGCAGGGCCGCATAAAGGCCCTGCAAGAGGAACGTCTGCACATTCAGAAGAAGACGTTCACAAAATGGATCAATTCTTTCCTCTTGAAGGTGATCATTACAAGATACTTGTCTCCATACCACTATGAGTGTTCGCTAACTCGTGTAAACCGTGTCGCTAGATGCTAAACGTCAACTTTAAATTGCAACGCAATTATTAATGGGAAAAAGTAACGATAATCGTTGTTTTTAGGCACGCATGGAAGTGGACGATCTATTCACGGATCTCGCGGATGGGAAAAAATTGCTGAAATTGTTGGAAATCATTTCGGGAGAAAGATTGGCCAAACCCAACAACGGCCGTATGCGAGTACACAAGATAGAAAATGTGAACAAATCCTTGGCGTTTCTTCATACGAAGGTAGATTAATTTATTGTTTGGTTTTTTTTGTCTTTTCATCAAATTATTTCAGAAACGTCAATCCCGAGACGTCGCAAAGTCCGTCCCCCCTCTAAGAAGCCACGCAAGTTCTTCTACTCCCTACGTGAATGGCCTTCTATATATTCTCTTGCCTGGCTTATGACATAACAGTTTTATCTACACTGACTCGCGGCCGGGCACACGTACCTTGTACGTAGGCAGGAAAGTATAAACGTATTTAGAGAGAAGGATGGTTGTCGGCTTATGTTAGTTAGTCTGGGTCGACTCGAGAACCGGATGAGGGAGGATAAAGTCTAGTCGCGGGAAGGTAGGGAGGGAAAGGGGGCAACCGGGTGAGGCAAGACACCATCGTAAGACCACCGTAAGACAACTTGAGACAGCACGGTGACCAATTTACAGGGCTTTCGGTTGGAACGAAAGTTAGAAAAATCACTGATAGATTCCTTCGTCCATCTTTTTCTATACTATATATATATATTCTTGTATTGTTCTCGTCTCAGTTTTCTCACGATCTCTCGCCCAAGTATCTTTCGCTCGTTTGCGGTTCAATGCATCATCTTTTAGAGATCTCTTGTTTTCCAACAAATTTCTAATGTAACATAAATATATAAATATGTTTAATCAAAATCCTGTATCATGCATAAAATACCATTTTAATGAAGTTCTTTCGATTTATATCAGGCAAAATAAATAACTAAATCAAATCTACAAATATTCAATCGAATGTGTGACAATTACATACAAAGATTCGTCGAGTGCAGATAAAAAAAGTATAAAACATCGATCGCGATTCGAGCGTGGAAAGAAGAAGAAAAAAAAAAAAAAAGAAATTGGCTCGCCTGGGAAACGACGCTTTCTTCCGTGAAAGCTTCTTTCATATTCTTCGGCGTAAAAATATTCTCCCCAGTCATTGACTGCAATCAATGACCCGTATACGCTCGGTAAATAATTTATGACGAATAATAATCGATCGTGGAATCGTCTCGTCCCTGTGTTATAGTCGACATTTCTGATCGAACGTTTAACCAAATTAGGCATTGAAACGATACGAGAAAACAAAAAATGCTTTTTCCTTTATCGGAGAAAAGTAGGAAATAGCGGAGTGGAAAACCTGTATCCCCGTTGGATGCAACCCGCACGTTTACTTCTTGATGCCTTTTTTCCAATTAAGGCTTTGACACAGGTGTGCATCGATTCGTCGGCATTACAAAGAAATTTGTTACTTTTTTTTTTCTTCTTCTTTTCTAATCGATCAAAAAAGATTAAATCGGCGTTAATTCTATCCGTAATGTCGTTTCACACAATTACTTTTAAGTACGTTCAATCTATCGATAATGAATCGATACCTTATCATAGTTTACGATCGATAACAACTTTGTTTGTAATGGCGAAAAATTGTTAACTATTTCTGGACGATGATCAATCGATTGTCGCGAACATTCCGTTGACGCGTTTTTCTAATATCTCTTAAAAACTTTATGTTTTACTTTTCTATTATATTTAGACGAGTAGAAAAATAAAAACGATTGCAAGTTAATCGCGTCAAAGTTAAATGAATAAATTGGGAGATCGGGGATAGGGCGGAAGGGGATGGGGATTTGCCACGAGTATTTAGAAAGTATAATTATTCAAATGTCCAATACGTTTAAGTAGGAAGGGTATCGCGTCGATTGAACTCTTGGCGCCTGTTATAAACATCGATAATTTAATCGAGAAAAGCATAGAAACGAAATCGATTTGTAGGAATGAACCACAGGTGCCGAGTGAAAGTCGCTGACCGATAGAGACCCGTAAGTATTTACAACACGTTGCACACTATTTTGCATCGCTTTCATTACTTCTACGTTATTGGAAAATATTTTTCGAATAAAAGTGCGTAAGATAAATTTCACGTACTTGTCCGTCGTTTGAATATATGCATATACCTATACAGATCGTGTTTTTAGGGAGAAGTAGTTTCTTTCTTATCAGCTTTCAAGCGCGTTCGTAAATCGAAATATACCTCAGGAGAGAGAAAGGGAGAGAGAAAGGGAGAGAGAGAGAAAGAGTGAAAGGTATGCATCGCAGGTGTGGGTATCGGTTAAGAGCAAGATAGAGTAAGGACACGAAGGGCAGGATAAGAAATGAAGAGAGAACCGAAGAACCGAATGGGAGTCTAAACGGGGACGCCTGAGAAGAAAAGAAAAGGCAAAGAGAAAGGGGTGGGGGAAAGAGAAAGAGAGAAGAAGGGTCACCGACCGAGGCGAAACTTGCTAGACCGTGAGCCCCGCAGATGTGAAATGAAACCAGACGGCACATACATCGACTCTATGCGCGATCCTTGAGTCTTAGACAATAGTGTTTAGACTGACCGACCAGTCAAGCATGCTCGAGAAAGGAAGGACCGGTTGGTTAAAGTCTTTTTTTTTCCCCTCTCTCTTTTCCGTAACTCGAAGGAAGATCAGAGATTCGCCGATAGATGATCATCATCATCATCATCCCTATCCTGGAAACTAATCTTTCGCAGAAACATTTCAATCCTGATATTCCGAAATATCTGTTTCGTAGGGTACCGTTAATGTCAAACAAATGCGTTTCTTTCTTCTAAGCAATGTTCAAGAGAAACGGACTCCCGCAAATATCGGATAAAACCTGTTTCGAATGACGAATATGAAAGAAAGGAAAGGAAAGGAAAAGAAAGGAAAAGAAAAGAAAATAAAAGAAAATAAAATAAAAGAAAGATCGGGTGAAAGCGAGAAGCGCGTAACTTTCCTCGTCTTCGTTACGAGATCATTGCAAAAGTCGTCTCGAGCGTGTAAAAAAGTAAAATAAAACTTACGGCGATAGAGAAAAAGTGGAAAATTGAAATAGAGATGACATATGTGGCTCTGGAGGTATTTGTGTCATTGAATAAAACTTTGTACTCGCGATGCGATAACCCTTTATCGGTTCGATGACAAAATAAAATAATAATAAGAAGAAGAAGACGTCGTTGTTTATCGATCATGCTAGCTAGACAATATTAGCCGATCTCACATCCCCTATCCTAGTTAGTTAGAAAAAAAGAAAAAAGATGAACGGATGACGACATTGTTTAGACGACATATAGGAAAGAGAAGTCGTGTTTTTAATTAGAGGAATGATTGCGCGGTACAAAGATCGGCTTGGGAGACAATGCGAAATTTATTATCTCATCTAACGAGCTGCATCGTCGACACAATTTCGCAACGATAGAAAAGAAAAAATACCAGTTAGGAAAAACAACTAGCGATGAAATTCGACAGGAGGACAACGATTCGTTTTGGCTAGGTGCACGATATTATGCGATTATTCGTGAATGGTTATAGAGTAGAAGGTTGAACGACGAGGCGTGTCATCGATGATACCGCAAGCAAGAGGAGGGGAAGGAATTGCAGATCCAAAAGGAAACGAGGGGAGAGAAAGGAAGATGGAAGTTTATGGAATCGTGGTCGAGGCCCGTGGTGGCCGGAGCCCGTTAGAAAGATGTTCGACCAGTTAAGGAAGGCCCTCCTTTGCTTTTACGTCTTAGCTTGCTGCAGCCAGGCTGTTGCTCTTTAGCCTCGGTTCGAGGATTAACAAATAAACACCAAGAGATGCAGTTTTATTCGTTTGCTCGACTTGTCATTCTCGCGTGTCTCTCCGATTCGCATTCCTAGACTCGACAAGAATGTATGTATGTATAGGACGGGCGACTTAGTTGGATGAAAAGACGACGCAGGAAAACCGCTAAGCGGCCCAGCTTTTAAACAGATAAAAGACGCTTGAACTGGAAAGGTGCGCGTGGAAAGGAAATGGAAAGAAGGAGGAGGAGAGGAGGAGGAGGAGGAGGAGGAGGAACCGTGCACTGTTAAGAGGTGTTCGCGATATCATCGTGCAAGGAATGCAATCTAATTCTTATTAAGCGCATAATCTTCTTCCTATCGACAAACTTAATTAATTTTCCGATTAGAGGGGCCAATTATATGGGAAATGACACGGGGAAACGGCAGGAAAGATCGTAGAAAGGGAGAAATATAGTAGGGGGGGCTCGGTCGAACGGTCAACTCGCGCACGTGCACGCTGTTCAATTCGTTTGAACCAGTGAACGTTCGACGTAGGAGTCGCATTCCACGTTAAATGCATTAGGAATGCTATTCCCATTCCTTCGACTTGGCGAAGCTTGGTACGGACGGGCTGTGTGTCTTTAAAACTAGCCTTAATGTTTCCATTAGCCGGGCATCGATTTTCAAGGCGCGCAACGGTACGAAAACCGATAGGCATCCAATTCCATCCCACCCCATTCTATCCTATCCTATGCACGTTGACGATTCGAGAATGGAGGCGTCTTAAATCGGGGCAAATTCGAGCACACGTTTATTCTTGTTCTTCCTTTTGTGGGTACCGTATTCTCGCGGTTTACAATGCAGCCCGAGGCTCATTCATTATTCATACGTCGCTGAAGCTCGACTTGTAACGTGAGTGCACGCCACGATGGAAATTCAAAGATCGAACAACCTTCAATGTCTAACGGAAAATAAAAATCATTTGACAATAATATCCGAAAATATATCGAGGAGGAAAGGCAGATTAATAATAATTTGTCAATGGTATTAATATCGTCGGAAGAGATCCCATTAGCCCTATGGGATCGTCGTTCGATAATCGAGGAGAATGAATCGAAGAGAATGAATCACGATATGGCTCTTGGCCGCTTTTTCATCCTCGACAAATTGTTCGCGATATGTCTTATCTATCGATCGTGCACCCCAAGGGCCAAGAATCCAACGCGTGGGATATTGATTTTTTGTAGCGTTTCGATTGCTATTTTTTCGAGAGGGGGAGGAGAACTTTCACCGTTTGCCATATACTCCTCCCTCGCGCGTGCGATTCGTTTCTTTATATCTAATCGGTAGGCAAAGAAAAACTTGCGGAAATTCTACAAAGTTAACAATCGCGCCAATTGTTTCTCCGTGCTCGGTGATTTCTTGCAAAAGAAAAAAAAACAATTTCCAGCAAGGAGGAAACTGTTCCGGTGTTGGCAGTCTACTAGCGGTGCTCATCATAGAATCAAGACGCGATTGTAAACTTTCTCAAGCGCAAAGTATGCAGGCGCGCATATCTTGAAAATGTTACGCAAGAGGGATTATGAGATAGTTAGGAAGAGAAATGTGTTGTACGCAACGCAAAGACAATCAGCCCATGGTATTCAAAATTGTCGGAAAAGAAAAATGAATTTGGATTTCCGTCGTTTTACGCCGAGCCAGAGATTTTCAAACGTTCCCGCTTCGTTCACGCACTAAACCGTAAGCCTGCTGGTATCCTTAGGCTAAATAGATCCCGGTAGCGATACGGGAAAGATCTTTTTATTATTCCACTTGGTCTTTTTCCGGAATAGAAGGCGAGGAGGATCATCATACGGAGGTAGAAGAAACGAGTTTGAGTACTCGTTGACGACCCTCCCCGTTCGATAGGAGGAAGAAATGGAGCTGCTTGCTTGGTCTCTCGTTATTAGCTTCTCCGTTCATCGTGACGCTCACCTACTAACGGTGACGTCCCGCGTTTTCTTTGTTTTGGATCTCGTCGGGACGGCAAAAGCAATCATTTCCATTTCCCAGCGGGGCGGCCTTGATAAAGCGGCACAAGTGATCGGACAGCATTCCAGCTCGATGGCGAGCTGCTGGCCATCGTACCAGCCTCGGGAACGCGACGCCGATGCCATTCAAACACACAGTTCCTTCCTCAAATTTAAGAAAAATCTCTCTTATACTTTTCGAATACTCTTTTTTGTTCGAGTACAAACGGAGAGAGATCGTGAGATGATGATATGTTCATTCGCAAAGGGGCACGTTTCGTTGCTGCGATCGATCTTTCGGAGCAAGTAATCGCTCTAGTTTCTCTTAACGAGCGAAAACACCGTTCGATGTGTAATTAGCTCCAGTACTTGCTACTTTCTTAAAACTAGGTAGGCTCAATTGGTTCGAATCGATCTTCTGCTACGCGAATGCTATTCACATTTACTTGCTATTCTCACGTTGTATTCTTACGTTCGCCAAGAATACAAGAACCTATATCGTTGCAAGAACAAACGCGAAAGAAAGTTTATTTGGAGAAAATGATTGTCTTTTCTCATGCTGGTACATTAATATTGTTGTGTAGGTTCGTTTGGAAAGTATAGGAGCGGAAGACATAGTCGATGGGAATCCTAGACTGATCCTCGGATTAATCTGGACCATTATCCTGAGATTTCAAATACAAGAGATCGAGATCGACGTGGACGAAGAAAATGACAGCAGCGAGAAAAAATCGGCAAAGGATGCTTTATTACTCTGGTGCCAAAGGAAGACCAATGGTTATCCTGGCGTCAACATTCAAGATTTTACGGGTGAGTAGGAATCTTTTGACGAGATTTTGATTTTATTGAACGTTATGGTGGCAACATTCGTATCGAACAGGTTCATGGAGAAGCGGTCTCGGTTTCAACGCTCTTATCCACGCACACAGGCCAGACTTGGTAAATTGGTCGGAACTGCAGCAAAACAAGAACATCGACAACTTGAATTATGCTTTCGACGTGGCAAATTCTGAACTCGGCATTCCTAGATTGTTGGATGCCGAGGACGTTGATACGGCTAGACCCGACGAAAAGTCTATTATCACCTACGTGGCGTCCTATTATCACACCTTCGCCAGGATGAAGAACGAAATTAAAAGCGGAAAGAGAATCGCGAACGTAGGTATAGCTATGCTAAAGGGGAAAGATTTAAATGATCGATCGTTTATCACATTAATATACATATTTCCAGATCGTTGGTCAAATGATGGATGCCGATAAGATGAAGGTCCACTATGAAAAATTGACAACCGACCTGCTCGAGTGGATCAAATTAAAAATCCAAGATTTGGAGAATCGAAATTTTCCCAATTCGCTGGAAGGTATTCAACGGGAGCTCTTGGCCTTCAAACAATACAGAACCGTGGAAAAACCACCCAAGTACAAGGAACGATCGGAAATCGAGGCTTTGTATTTTCACATAAACACCCAATTGAAATCGTTGAACCAGCCGGCCTTCACGCCGCAAGAGGGTCAACTCGTTCACGATATCGAGAGGAATTGGGTCGAATTGGAACGAGCGGAGCATCGGCGAGAAGTCGCCCTGAGAACGGAACTCTTGCGTCAGGAAAGATTGGAGCAATTGAATTACAAATTTGAGAGAAAGAGCGTACTTAGGGAAGGTTACCTGAAGGAAATGATTCAAGTTTTGACCGATCCAAGATACGGTAGTAATCTTGCCCAGGTAGACGCCACGGTGAAAAAACACGAGGCTATCAGCGCGGACATTTTAGCTCGAGAAGAGAGATTCCACGATCTAACCAACATGTCGGAGGAATTGGTTCGAGAGAATTATCATGGACTGGAAAGGGTACGAGTGAGGGAACAAGAAGTCTTGCAAAGATGGAAAGAATTGTTGGCTCTGTTGGATCATCACAAATCAAATTTGGTCGCTCTCTCCTCCCTAATGAGCTTAATGAGAGAGATCGATACGACTTTGGCCTCCATTCAAGAGTTACAACTTAATTTCCAAAGCACGGACGTTGGCCCTCACTTGTTAGGAGTGGAGGATCTTCTGCAAAAGCACAGTTTGCAAGAATTGCAAGTAACCGCATTAGGAGAAAGTCAACGACGTTTGGGTAGACAGGCTGCTCAACATTTGGCTCAACCGCAGAGCAAGGAGGTACCTCTTTTAAAACAAAAATTGGATCTACTTAATCGTGCCTACGATGAGCTCGTAGAGTACAGCAAAGAACGCAAAGCTCGTCTCGAGGATGCCAGAAATTTTTTCCACTTTTTGCAAGATCACGAAGACGAGGAATCGTGGCTTATCGAAAAGCAACGTATTTGCAAGGCTGGAATATCGGCGAAAGATTTACGCGCCGTCATTTCCTTGCAACAAAAGCATAAAGTGTTGCAGGACGAGATGAAAGTACGTAGACCGAAATCCGAACAATTGTGCGAGGCTGGTAGAAGATTGATAGCCGACAATCATCCGTCCTCCTTAGAAATTCAAAATCGTATAGACTCGTTGCAAGAACACTGGAAGGTTTTGGAAGAGCTTGCTTCCTTGAGGAAAAAACAATTGGACGACGCAGCCGAAGCGTTTCAATTTTATGCCGACGCGAACGAGGCGGATTCGTGGATGAACGAGAAAATGGCTCTGGTCACTTCGGAAGATTACGGCGTGGACGAGCCCAGTGCTCAAGCGCTCTTACAAAGACATAAAGATTTAGAAGGGGAACTTAATGCTTATAGAGGCGACGTCCAATCTTTGAACATGCAAGCCGAGAAGCTGATCAAGTCGGGAATCTCCACGCTCGAGTTGTCGGCCGATCCGGAACCCGTGGCAGAGTTGGAACAGGAAGAATGGAGTAAGGAAATACGATTGGTACCTCAGGACGAATGGGTCGACGAGATCGTCGAACGATTAGAACCGAAAACCGTTCAGGAAGAAAGATTGGTGCCGCAAGTAAAGAGCTTGTATCCGTTCACCGGCAAAGGCATGCACATGGCTAAAGGCGAAGTAATGTTCCTTTTGCATAAGACCAATCTAGATTGGTGGAATGTCAGGAAAGCTGATGGCACCGACGGTTTCGTGCCTGCCAATTACGTGCGCGAAATCGAGCCTAAAGTGATATCCGTTCAAATGAGAAGACCGGAAAAGGTCAGAGTTACGCAAAGAGTTAAGAAGACCAAAATGGTCAAACAAGTGGTACCTGTAAGAAGGGTTAAGTCCATCAAGTCTACGGTTAAACCGATCAAACGCAAAGCCGTTAACGACGGTGATAGCGTTGAGAAACGTCAGAAAAAGATCAACGACACGTACAGCGAATTGCAAGAATTGGCGTTAAAGCGTCACGCCTTGTTGGAAGACGCCATTAGATTGTACGGTTTTTATCGAGAATGCGACGATTTTGAAAAGTGGATAAAAGACAAGGAAAAGATGCTTCGAACCGACGATCCTCGCGACAACGTGGAAACGGCTAAACGAAAGTACGAGAAATTCTTGACCGATTTATCGGCATCGGGGAAACGCGTTGAGGCTATAGATACCGCGGTCGACGAATTCGTCAGGCAGGGTCACAGTCAATTGGACAAAGTCAAAGCCAGGCAAAGACACATTCATCAGCTTTGGCATCATTTGAACTGGCTGAAAACTCAAAAGGAAAAGAGCTTGGAAGGTGCCTCTAGCGTTGAATTATTTAACAGAACCTGCGACGAAGCTCACGATTGGATGTTGGAGAAGATCACGCAGCTGGATACCGCGGAACTAGGGCCCGATTTAAAAACGGTTCAAGCTTTGCAGCGAAGGCACCAGCATTTGGAGCGGGAGTTGGCGCCGGTGGAGGAGAAAGTATGTCTTTCGATATTCCTACCTTTTATTTTTACTTTTTTTTTTTCTTTTTTTCTAAAAACATTTTTTTACGATTCTCTGTACCACAGGTAAGGAAGGTAAATCTATTAGCTAACAGCGTTAAGAGTTCTTATCCCCACGAGCTAAACAACGTAAATGCGCGACAAAACGAGATCAAAGATTTGTGGAACAAAGTGCAGAGCAAAGCAAAGGAGCGTAGATCTCGTTTGGAAGATGCCGTCGGCCAGCAAATATTCATGAATAGTTCGAAAAATTTAATCAACTGGGCCGCGGATGTGCAGGAGACGATGAAGGCCGAAGAATCGGTCAGAGATGTGGCTACTGCCGAACAATTAAGAAAACACCACATGGAACTCGGAGAGGAGATAAAGACCCGCGAAGACGAGTTCGTATTTGCAATATTTATTAACTACTTTAAGAAAAAGGGAATGAGAGAGAGAGAGAGAGAGAGAGAGAGAGAGAGAGAGAGAAAGAGAGAGAGAGAGTAACGTATGATACTCTTGTAGATTTCGGGAAGTCGAGGAGCTTGGAAATCAGCTTATACATCGTAACCCAGCCTTGACAGACGTTCGCGAAAGATTGGAAAAGCTCCATGGATTGTATCGATCGGTATCATCCGATTGGATGGCAAAGGAAGAGTGGCTGCAACAATGTTTAGAATTGCAGCAATTTAACAGAGAAGCAGATCAAATCGAAGCCACGACGAGCTCTCACGAAGCATTTTTAGAGTTTACCGATTTGGGTGAATCTTTGGACGACGTCGAAGGTTTACTAAAGCAGCATGAAAAGTTTGAAAATACTCTTCATGCTCAGGACGATAGATTGAAAGCATTCAGCGACACTGCTGATAAACTGATCGCTCAAAATCACTATGACAAAGATTAGTAGGTTGAACAGTGTATATTCAATAATCCGAAATTCTTATTTCTGTATCTAAACGCGATATAAATTGCATATTTTCAGTATCAATGAAAGAAGAAATCAAGTATTGGCTCGTCGAATGGCCGTGAAAGATGCAGCTCAACGAAGAAGAGCGGCACTTAAAGCATCGGAACACTATCAACAATTTTCAGCGGAAGTTGACGACTTGCGTGACTGGTTGAGCGATAAAATGAAGACGGCATCCGACGAAAGTTACCGCGATTTAAATAACTTGGAACGCAAACTTCAAAAGCACGAGGCATTCGAAAGAGAATTAAGAGCCAACGAAGGCCAACTGAGAGCGGTCAACAAGGCAGGGAAAGCCCTTATATCGGAGGAAAATTACAGATCGGACGACGTAGGAGAAACGTTAAAAGATCTTAACGATCAGTGGGATCGATTGGTTGCACTTTCCTTGGAAAAAGGACGTAGGCTCAGACAAGCGGCCTCTCAACACGGTTACAATCGTACGATGGAAGATGCAAGATTGAAATTGGAGGAAATCGAGAATTGTTTGCAAAGCAAACAGGTGGGAATGGATCTTCGAAGTTGCAAGGAATTATTGAAGAAGCATCAAACCCTTGAAAGTGATATGTGTCAATGGGAGCAAAAAGTTGATGATCTTGTCGCCATGGGTCAGGAAATGGCTCACGAGGGCCACTTCGATGCTGCAAATATATTAAAAAGTAGCCAGGCAACTCAGAGAAAGTACGTACGCGTGCAACGACGTCAAATCTCTTATCTATAAGATAATATAATTATCAATTATAATAATTTTGATTTTCCTATTCGCGCATAGGTTCCGTAGCTTGAAGGAACCCGCCCAAAAACGACGCGAAGCGTTGGAAGAAAGTTTACGTTTCCACAAGTTTGGATTCGAATTGGATGCCGAATTGCAATGGATAAAAGATCACTTACCACAAGTTTCTTCCACGACGCTAGGACAAAACTTGCATCAAGCTCAGATGTTACACAAAAAGCACAAAAAATTGGAAGCTGAAATCGCAGGGCATCGGCCGATGATAGACAAAACTTTAGCTTCGGGACAAGCGCTCATCGAGCAAGCTCACCCTGAAAGGAAAAAGGTACGTTTCTAAGAAGTATATTCAATATATTATATTTTCTCACACCTTACGCGCAAACTTTTCAAATGATTGAGTATCTATCGAGAGAAGGAGAACAAAATGCGAGACAAGAATAAAATGATCATTTTTGCATAGCCGGAGCACCCCCATGAATACTCGATATGCAGAGGTAAGGTGAATAGTTGATGCATGCTGATGATTTATTTGTGTCTCGCGTCGCCTTATTTCTAATAACAAACGATTTTGATTTTATTTCAATATTACGATCACTAAATGCGCAAAACGGCGAGAACATTTTTTCTCCGCTTATGTTCTTTTAAAAAATACTTCAATCTTGCACGCACAGGAGTACAAGACGAACACCTCCGCATTTGTATTTTTCACTTCTTTTCTTTCATTACTAATGCATAATTGCAAAAATATACAGAGTGTATAGAAAGTATGTGGCATGACTGTGTAAGAAAGAAAAAAAATTTAACAATGATATACATTTGATATAGATAAGAGAGCTGTGCGATTCGTTAGATGACGCTTGGAAAGATTTAAAAGATAAGGCGGGAGAAAGAAGCAAAGCGTTAGACTTATCATTGAAGGCTCAAGAATTCTTCTTCGAAGCCGGAGAAGTGGAAAGTTGGTTAAACGAAAAGAACGATGTGCTCAGCTCGACCGATTATGGAAGAGATCGTGATGCAGCGACTAAATTATTAACGAAACACAAGGTACGATAATACCTATTATTACTCTACTAAGCTAGCGTCGAATTAACATTTAACGATGCAACCGTTACTTTCTGTCGAAATAACATAGATTAAACGTTTATTTTACTACAGGCGGTAGAACTCGAATTGGACACTTACAATGGCATCGTATCAGAAATGGGACATACGGCAGCCGCGATGATTAATGCTAAACATCCTGATAGTAAAGCTATAGCCAATAAACAACAGGCGATCGCTCAACAAATGAGAGCATTACAAAAATTAGCAACGGTAAGACAGCAACGTCTTATGGAGAGCATGTATCGACACGAATACTTCTTGGAAAGTAGAGAATTGGAACAGTGGATCAAAGAACAAGAGCAAGCTGCTGCTTCGGAGGATTACGGACAAGATTACGAACACTTATTGGCGTTGCAAGCTAAATTTAACGACTTTAAACATAGAATAGAAGCTGGTTCCGAGAGATTTAATCAGTGCAAAGAATTGGCTAGAAAGCTGATTGCGAATGAGAGTCCTTACATTCAAGATATCGAAAAAAGACAAGAACAGTTAGGGTAAGCTTGAATTATTCGATTATCCTTTTTTTTTTTTTTTTTTTTTTTTTTTTTTCTTTTTTTTTTTTTAAATATCTTTTTCTTTCTCTTTCTCTCCGTACACGTGCTTTGTATGTATCAATTTAACATTTAACGTTTACATTGGTCAGTANGAGAGATTTAATCAGTGCAAAGAATTGGCTAGAAAGCTGATTGCGAATGAGAGTCCTTACATTCAAGATATCGAAAAAAGACAAGAACAGTTAGGTTTATAGACAGGAAATACATACTAACTGTACCTTTTTTTTTTTTTTTTTTTTTTTTTTTTTTTTTTTTTAAATATCTTTTTCTTTCTCTTTCTCTCCGTACACGTGCTTTGTATGTATCAATTTAACATTTAACGTTTACATTGGTCAGTAACAAGGGAGAAAGGTTGCCGGTTTTATAACGATAGTTTAGTAAATTTGATATATATGGTAGTTTATGCATTGACCTAGTTGTAAAATAAATAACTCGAACAATAGTTGTATGCATTCGAGAAATATTGTAACTTTGCTACTAAGGTGTTGGTATACTAACTATTTCTGTATTTTATATATATAATTTGATATAGAGAAGACGAAGATGATCCTGTTCTTCAGGTACAAAAGCAACACACGATCATTCGGTAAGTTTATTTTCTATCGCGGTACTCTATTTGTATTTAACAGGTGTGCCTGTGGTATAGAATTTAATTAACTGTTACGCACGAGTAGATAGTTTCATGCATTTTTCTTTTTCCGTTTATTTACAAATTATAATATATACTCTAATGAAATTCTATAAAAGTTAAAAATTCGTATAAAATTTACCAGGGAATCTTGGCAACATCTTCTCGATCTCATTCGTAATCGAGAGCAACGCTTACAAGCTGCCGGAGAAATTCATAGATTCCATCGGGATGTGGCCGAAGCTTTGTCTCGGATCCAAGAAAAAGAAGCAGCCTTACCAGAAGATTTAGGCCGCGACTTAAACTCCGTATTGGCGTTGATCAGACGACACGAAGGATTTGAAAATGATCTCGTTGCTTTGGAAGCACAGCTGCAAGTTTTAGTAGAGGATGCATCGAGATTGCAAGTTCATTATCCGGGTAACAATGCCATGCACATAGATCAACAACAACAAATCGTCGTTGCACATTGGGAAGATTTGAAAGAAAGATCTGCTCACAGAAGGGATCAGTTACAAGCCAGTTGTGACTTACAGAGATTCTTAACTCAAGTAATTTTTCCTCTTTATTTATTTTTTGTTTTGTTTTTGAAATATCTTTCCTATTCGCGTATATAAAATATGAAACGATTCGTTTAGGTGAGAGATTTGATGAATTGGGCTGCCGGTCTACGTGCTGCTATGTCGACCGAAGATAAAGTTCGCGATGCTGCGAGTGCACAAATGTTAAAGGCGGAACACGAAGCTTTGAAAGGAGAAATCGAAGCAAGAGAAGATAGTTTCAGTTCAGTCCTAGATTTGGGCGAAGCTATGGTACAAACCGGTCATTACGCTGCTACGGTAAACATATTAAAAATAAAAATATGTTTCGTTAGTAGAACGATTCGCGTGCAAGGCAAGATTTATTGTTTCAGGAAGTGGAAGAAAAATGTAATCAACTTCTAGACGAAAGGCAGAAATTGCATACAGCTTGGCAACAGAAGAAGGTCCACTTGGATCAATTGATAGACCTACACTTTTTCCTGCGAGACGCTAAACAATTAGATAATCTTTCTAGTACCCAAGAAGCTGGCCTAAGTGGCGACAACTTTGCCGTGTCGGTCGAAGAAGTCGATGCGCAAATGAAGAAACACAACGAGTTCGAAAAACTACTCGTTACTCAAGAAGAAAAATTGACTGCTCTGCAAGAACACGGAGATAAGCTCTTGGCACAGAATCATTTTGATTCCCCTACGATCGATAAACGATTAAACGAGGTTGTACAAAGGCGAGTCAAAATTCGTAACTTGTGCGACGCGCGTAGACAAAAATTGGAAGCGAGTTTACTTCACGCGCAATTCGTCAGAGACGTTGGGGAGGCAGAATCTTGGATTGGCGAGAAACAAAAGAAATTGGAAGCCGAAACGTCGAAAGGTGAAGTATCCAGTTTGGAAGATAAAATTAAAAAATTACAGAAACACCAAGCCTTCCAAGCAGAGCTAGCAGCTAATCAAAGTAGGATCGAAGAAATAAAAGGTAAGTAATCTATCTGGTTTAGTCACTCGCGATGAGTGAAAAATATGTTAAATATAAAACATATTATTTCTACTAATATGATTTATATTTTGACGAAACAGCTAAAGGGGAAACTTTGTTGGGACAAAAACATCCTGCGAGTAAGGAAATTCACGAGCAACTGGTACAATTGTATGCCTCTTGGCGAAGATTACTCGTAGAGTCTGGAAATCGTGGAAGAGGCCTAGAGGAAGCACAAGACATATTGGAATTCAACAATCAAGTTGAGAAAATCGAAGCTTGGATAAGAGATAAGGAAATGATGGTTCAGGCAGGTGATACGGGTAAAGATTATGAACACTGTTTGAGTCTTCAAAGAAAGTTGGACGATGTTGACAGTGATATGAGAGTGGATGATTCGCGAATAAAAGCGATCAATGCTTTAGCCGATAAACTCATGAAACAGGTAAACAAAAATGTATATTAAATCTTTCATCAAAGAAATCGTTTTAGCAATATATTCTACTGTATTATTATATTGTAATCTTATATATTTGTCTTACTCGCGTTTAGGGTCGCGATAACGAATCAAAGACCATACAACAACGTCGTGACAATTTCAATAATAAATGGAGAGGTTTGCAAGGTGCACTAAGCGCTTACAGAGAAACCTTAGCTGGTGCATTAGAAATTCATTTATTCAATAGAGATATCGATGATACTAACCAAAGAGTGATGGAAAAATCAGTTGCCATGAACACCGCAGACGTTGGTAAAGATTTACCAGCCGTAGAACAATTACAAAGGAAACAGGAAGCAATGGAAAGAGACATGACTGCTATAGAAGGAAAATTGAACGAACATAGGGAAGAAGCAAGGAAGCTTTCGCATAAATATCCTGATAAGGCTAACCAAATAAACGCTATGCTGTCAGAAGTGTTGACAAATTGGGCCGAATTGCAAAGATTAACTCAACGTCGTCGACAAGCTTTAAATCAAGCATATACATTGCACAAATTCGAAGCAGATTTGCACGAGTTAGAAATTTGGGTTGCAGATACGATTAAACGAATGGACGAGTCGGAACCACCTACTACCATTTCAGAGGCCGAAGCTTTGCTAGAATTGCATCAAGAAAGAAAAGCAGAGATCGATGGTAGACAAGATACATTTAAAGCATTGAAGGAACATGGACAGAAATTGGTTTTAATTAATGAGGACGTTAAGGAAAGCCTGCAACATCTTGAGGAACTTAGACTGAAACTCGTGCACGCGTGGGAAGCTCGTAGACAGAAATTGACGCAAGCGCATCAGTTACAATTATTCAAAGAACAGGTAAAAAGATTGGTTCGAGAAAGAAAATGAAAGAACATTATTAATTAGTCCTCGATTAATTAACCTTGCATGCTTGTACATTTCAGGCCGATCAAGCAGACAGTTGGCTCGCAATGAAGGAAGCATTTCTTAATAACGACGATCTCGGTGAATCGTTGTCAGGTGTCGAAGCGTTGCTCCGAAAGCACGAAGAGTTTGAAAAAATGCTGCTATCTCAATTAGGAAGAATAGAGGAATTGGAGAAATTTGCAAATGACATTTTGGCGGAAGAACATGCCGACGCTAACATAATTAGACAGAGATTAGCGTCCGTTTGCGCTAGAAGAGACAGATTGCAAAATAGTGCTACGGCTAGAAGAGAAAAATTACTGGAAAGCCATCATTTGCATCAATTTCTTCGAAATATATACGAAGTCGAGGGATGGTTGCATCAGAAGCAACAGGTGGCAAGCGACGAAAATTACCGAGACTCGTCGAATCTGCAGAGTAAAATTCAGAAACATGCAGCTTTCGAAAGCGAATTAATAGCAAATAAAGGAAGGATATCATCGGTCGTTAACGAAGGTAAGAAGCATTAGCAAATAAAAAATAATTCGATAAAATGATATAACAGGGCGAAAATATAATGTGTTTTTATAGGAGAAGCGCTCATTGAGGATAACCATTATGCTTCTAAAGAAATACAAGAACGTTTGGAAGATTTGGAAGCGGAGTGGCGTCTTTTACAAGAAACGAGCGAATTAAAAAAGAACAGACTGAACGATGCGTATCAAGCTTTGCTTTTCAGCAGAACTTTGGACGAATTTGAGGCTTGGATGGATGAAGTGGAAACGCAATTGCAATCTGAAGATCATGGAAAAGATCTTTCCAGTGTTGCGAATCTTTTAAAGAGGCACACCAATTTAGAAAACGATGTTTTGGGGCATAACGAGGCATGCGAATCGATCAAAGAAACAGCCGCGAGTTTTGCCAAATTGAATCACTTTATGTCCGAAGAAATTCAAGAAAGAGCTTCGGCCACCATCAATAGGTACCACAGTTTGCAAGAGCCAATGCAAATACGAAGAGATAATTTAGAAGATGCTAAATTATTGCACCAATTTGTAGCGGACGTTGAAGACGAGCTACATTGGTTATCGGAAAAAGAACCTTTAGCCGCTAGTAACGATTTAGGTAGTTCCTTGATGACAGTCCAAAGACTTCAAAAGAAACATCAAGCTTTGGAAGCGGAATTGATATCCAGAGAACCAGTGGTAGGCTCTTTGATCAGTAGAGCAACGGCCATGATAAGAAGTGGTCATTTCGCTTCGGAGAAAATCGAAAAATTGTCGCAAGAATTGCAAGAAAATCTTTCGCACCTTCGAGACTTGGCGAGTGTTCGAAAACTACGTTTATTGGATGCGGTCGAATCGCAAATGGTAAATTAAT
The DNA here is from genome assembly GCF_001313835.1 of Polistes canadensis. NCBI lineage: Eukaryota > Metazoa > Arthropoda > Insecta > Hymenoptera > Vespidae > Polistes > Polistes canadensis. The sequence goes on from NW_014569910.1 coordinate 60,461, forward strand.
ACTATTTTATTATTCGATGCTCTTATGAAATCTATATAAAGTATATGTTAAACCGTATTGCGATTATACATATTTTCATTGTATAGTTCTATGCCGAAGCTGCCGAGGCTGAACAATGGATAAGAGAGAAACATCCGCAAGTAACATCGACGGATTACGGAAAGGACGAAGATTCAGTACAGTCTCTGCTTAAGAAATTGGAAGGAATAGAACGCGATTTGTCGGGTTTCGAGAGTACCGTAGATAATCTTAAAAAACTCTCGCAAGGTTTAATAGAGAGACATCATTTTGATAGCAAAAATATAGCACAGAAACAAGCCGAAATCGAAAGTAAATTCAAAGAATTACAAAACTTGAAGGATCACAGGTTACAACGTTTACTGGAAAGCGAAAAATTCTTCCAGTTTATTAGACAGGCCGATGAAGCGATCGAATGGATCGGAGATCAAACTACTGTAAGTTAACCGAACGATTATTGGATCCATCTAGTTTAGTTTAATCGCATCATTTAAACGCCAGGTTTTTGTTCCTCCTTGATCATCTAGGTCGCTGCGTCGGAAGATTACGGTCGTGACGTCGAACACGTCGAGCTGTTAATTCAAATATTTGATAATTTCTTAGCTGGCCTAACGACGAGCGAGAACCGAATTTCTGCCGTACTCGATGCAGGTCAAAAATTGATTGAACGTAACAATCCCGAAAAGGCTAGGATACTTGGGAAAATCGAAGAAACGAAACAACAGTGGGAAGATCTTAAGGAACTGACACACGCGCGGCAAGATGCGTTAGCGGGTGCTAAACAGGTACACATGTTCGACAGGACAGCCGATGAAACGATTTCGTGGATTCAAGAAAAGGAGGCCGCTTTAAGTTCTGACGGATATGGACACGATTTAGAAACTATTCAAGCTTTAGTCAGGAAACATCAGGGATTTGAAACTGACCTAGGTGCAGTAAAAGAACAGGTAAATCTACTTGTATACACTTAAATCTCTTCTTCAAACTTGAAACGTTAGATCTGTGATTATACGTAATTATACATATATTTTATTCAGGTCGAGTCTCTGATGGAAGAAGCATTGCGTTTGATCGAACTATTCCCAGATGCACGTATACACATTGACGTTAAGCACCAAGAAGCTGAAGCGACTTGGAACGAACTCTTGGAAAAAGCTGCCCAAAGACGAAGCAAATTGGCACAGGCTGAACAATTGCAATCGTATATGGGCGAATACAGAGACTTGCTATCGTGGATAAATGAAATGGTGGCGAAAGTAACCGCACCGGAATTGGCACGAGACGTTCCAGGAGCCGAAGCTCTAATTTTGCGACACAACGAATACAAAACCGAGATCGATACGCGAAAGGAAGCATTCGAAAAATTCTACAAAACTGGCCAAGAACTCATCGAACAAGGCCATTTTTTGGGAAAAGAAATTGAAGAAAAAATATCTGTATTACGTTTAAGAAAACAAATACTTTTAGATACATGGGAACAAAGAAAACTCATATATGAACAGAATTTGGACACGCAATTATTCAAACGAGATGCTGAAACTTTGGAAAATTGGATCGTTAGTAGAGAACCAATGTTGCACGATGGTAAACTAGGCGATAGTATTCCACAAGTGGAGGAGCTTATAAGAAAACACGAAGATTTTGAGAAAACTATAGAGGCTCAGGAAGAAAGGTTCAACGCACTAAATCGTATAACAATGGTAATTAAAAAAGTGTTATTTTGTTTTTCTAATAAAATATATTTAAATTAAACCTCGTACGTTTTACTCTCGAAGCTCGAGAAAGCGTTCCGAAAGCAACAAGAAGCGGAGATGGCTGCGAGACAAGCTGAAAAAGAACGAATCGAACGTGCGCGAATTGAGGAACGAAAACGTAAAGAAGTACAAAGAATAACCGAAGAACGGAAACGCGAGGAAGAAAGGAGAAGATTACTGGATAGTCCTCATCGGCCTTCACACGATGAAGTCAATGGTTCGGTCGATGAACACGAATCCGTTAACAGGTACGAACTACGAAATGAGATTTTTAAATAATGACAAACCTGTTCTCCTCTTATCAGGTTTTATTTATTCTAGATTGGCACCATTAAAGGGTCCCACTCCTGCCGATGTTTCGGAGCCTCCTTTGATTCAAAAACCACACGGTGTACCTCATGTATTTGGTGATAAATTGAGACGAAGTACGCATTATATATGTCTAATGTTCGATTCATCATTTATACAGAATTTAAGCTAGACATTTATTAATGCGATAAACGTATTTTCCTTGTAAAGGTAATGTGGATATTAAGAGGGCAGAAAGTATGAAAGTTGATACAAAGAAACCAAAACGGACACCGAGTTTCACGACCAGACGAAGAACACAGAGCTTCAGGAAACTCCAAAGAATGGAAAATATGGATGCTTTACCGCCCGTAGAGATCCAAGGTCTTCTCGAGAGGAAACACGAACTACAAAGCGCTGGAAAGAAAGCCGCCGTTCGATCATGGAAGCAATATTACACCGGTAATTACAGTTTTTCTCTGCTTTCTTCTTCTATAATCTGCGTTATCGAATGATAACACGTTTCATTTCAGTATTATGTGGACAACTATTGTGCTTCTTCAAAGACATGGAAGATTTCTCTCTTAGCAAAGCAGCTACCGCACCAATTACTATTTTCAATGCTATATGCGAGAAAGCGGACGATTATACGAAAAAGAAGAATGTATTCCGCTTAAAGTGCACAGATGGCTCGGAATTTTTATTCTTAGCTCCAAATCAACAAGAAATGGAAGATTGGGTTAATAAAATATCCTTCCATGCTAAATTACCACCAAGCTTACAACTTTTGAGCTACGACGATTCTCAAAAGGTATGTACTTGAATCGTTTTCCAAACAGTTTGAATTATCATGCATAAAAATAAGCGTAAACGCTCATATATTTTTTTTAGGAGGGCTTGGAGAGATTGCATAACGCACCATCGGATCACCAAGATGATAATATATCTACTGGAAGTAGTCGTAACTCAACACCCGAAATGGAACGGAAGAATTCTGTTATTAGATGCGATCTTCACAATCAACGCTCTCCGAGCACAGTACAAATAGAATTTCTACAACAGCATCGACAAAATCAACAACGCCGTGATCCACACAATGCAGAATTCTTAGCTTCGGAAAGATCAGAACCACCTCAAACGCAAACAGAATTTTTGCAAATGCACAGACAACAGCAATTACTCGCGCAACAACAACAACAGCTAATTCAACAGGAACAATTTGCAAATCAAAGAGATCAATATCAACAAAATTCAAGCGATAAACCTCCCATACCACCAAGAGGAGCACCGCCACCGATTCCTTTACGATCACCAAGTTCCGAAAATATGGTTCAATTTCGAAGAAATGGTAAGCTACTGCAAACGAATAAGCAAAGTAATAAAATAAACGTTCTTATAATGTACAATTTGTCAATTCCCCCATATATAAAACAATGCGCACAATGTTATAGATTCGGATCACCATGTACAGCAAGGAAGACCACAATCGTATCAACAACAACGCAGTACAACCTTAAATCATAATGGATCTAGCCAATATTCCACAAACGAAGTATGGCATAGGCAAAGTAATGTAGACATGAACACACAGCATTCAGGTACTTATCAACTTTTGTCTTTGAATAATAACTTCAACATCTCCCTCGGTTTGATCAATTTGCACCAAAAGCAACCTATGACATTTCATGGTTTTATAGAATTAGCACCTCCCCTGCCATCGAGCGCCCCTCCACCTACCGGAATGGCTCAGTGGAATATACCCCATGACCCTGGTCAGTCATTAGAGCCATTTTCATACAAATTTCGTACCGAATGTAAGACAAATCTTACATATATCATACAATTCTTCTGCATGCGCAACTACATCTTCATTCTAATTTCCTACCTCTTTTTCCATTCATACCTTATTTAATCTAATTTAAATCTTTTACTTTTAATAAACGGTGGAATTAAAATCAACAGAGTAAAAGATACATGAAGCTTTTTTTTATATGTATTTTATGAATGAATTATGAAATATTATCAATAAACTTTGATTATTTTATTTTTGTTCACAGCGTATGGGAATGTACCGATAACTGTTAGACAGGTAAAATTAAATATTTACCTTTTAGTCACATTTTATATTATAGATATAATTGTCAATAATTGACTTTGCTTTTTAGACTTCCCAGCAACAAAATAATACATTTAGTACCAGACCAGCCTCTTTACCTCCGTATGTAGCTCCACCAGCAGTACCACAAAATGTTCAAAATGTTACACTCGTAGATAGTAGAAGACCATCCGAGAGTGGATCGGAAAGTGAAAATAGTATAAGTGGTAGTAGAAAAGATCGTGATTATAAACGAAGTTCCGTTTTAAGCAATTTATTCGGCAGAAGAAAGAAACCATCTCAATCATAATATACAGGGATCTCTTAATTCTCGTAGTGTACTTAAAATCGAAAGGAAAACAAAAAAAGAAAAAGAAAAGAGATTCCATAAAAAGATATCGCTTTGACATTATGAAATTTCTTAAAAACAGGAAAAGCAATGATTTATGCCCTGTTATATAATACTTATTCTAAAATCTGTAAATTATATTTTTATGTGTATAATACAATATTTTTCATTAAAATATATACAGGAATTAATATATACAGACACGGCTAGATTTAGATGAAACAATTAAAAACAACGCAAAACTGATACAAAATTGTTTCGTGTATCGTTACAAGAAAAAATAATAATAAACCAAATTAAGTGCTTACTACTGCAATAATTTAGATAACACGCAGAAGATGCGAATTTCACATTTTCGCCATACAAATATCTCCTTTGTTTAAGAATATATCGGGATATTTTAATTCAATTCTATCGCTTTATTAATAGCTTTATTAATTTTGTTTAAAAAATGACATATAAATTTTGGATATTTTTTTTTCTTTTTATATTGTAAAAAGAACCAAGTTATAAGAAAAATGGTCATTACCACATTATTTGAAATGTACCTGATGTTAAAGGTAAAGATAAAATATATCAGCAACAGCATTAACATGCAAGAACAACTATATATAAAGAAACTGTAGATTTCATATAATATATGTTTTGAAATGTTATATATTGTATACCAACTCCTATTCAGGACCAATGATCTTATTATATTAAGCGCAGAGAACGTATGTTGATATATAATGTTTTTGAAAAATTGTTATATCTGTATGTTAAACGATTATCCTCAAGAAGATTGACACAGTATAATAGTATGTAAAGTATATTTAATATCATTTAAGAAATGAATAATTATCTCTACTAGTAATATACGTAATGTTATAGTGCTGTTTTGCATGTAATTATATTGGACAAAGATCAAAATATAATGTTATAATAAGATTAATCAGATTTTTTCTGAACACAAAGTATTCCATACCAAATCGTATCAAACTATTTCGTTCTATTTATATACATATATACGGTTATCTATGATGCATTTGTATTTACTACCATATTCCATCATTCCACGTAATGTCGCTAGTTGCAGTATACTGCAGAGTAGTAGGGCGGTGCCATATTAACACAAATTTACTATGTTACTAACCTTTTTCTTTCTTTCTATCAGTATAATTTTCTAAGTTTTCATAACTTAAATTACTTTTGATTGAAGTTGAAATTATTAAATAATTGTGTATCGAAGAAATATTCTATAAATTATATTTATTTATTTATTGCACTTATTAAAATATCAATATGTGTGACGGTAAGCAAAGTATTATTTTTTTATGAAAACGTTGTTAAATCATAACATAATTTCTCTATCCGTTAAATAAGATATAAATAACTAATGTAATTTACATTGTAAAAAATAACTTTTCTTACAATGTAAGAAAATTAGAATTATAACCTTTAAATTGTACTGTATTTACATTAGAATTTTGTACTAAAACATATCTTTTTTAGAGGATGTAATACGCAGAAGATTGCTAATAGATGGAGATGGTACAGGGGATGATCGTCGAATAAATATGCTTTTAAAATCATTTATTAAATGGATAAACAGTCCTGACGTTGACAACACGTTGCACGAAAGAATGCTCTCGCAACTCGCCCAATGCGAATTCGCGCAAAGAAAATCTAGACTGGTATCAAACATGAGCCAAGAAGAATTGAAAAGTTATAGTAATTTATCGAACGATATAGAAGTCCAAATAGAAGAAGCCAAAAAGGAAATAGAAAAGACAAAAATAGAATTAAATGAAGCTAAACGCGTAAGAAAAAATAGAATAGAGTACGATGTATTAGCGAAAGTTATTAATGAGCAACCAGACAGACTGGAAACCAACGAGAAACTAGCCGCGCTGCGTCAAGAATTAGGAAGTCTGAAGGTAATGAAATAGTAAATTGAATTAATGATTTTATTATAATATAAATTATTTTTTTTTAATTAAGGAGAAATCTGAACAATTGGAGCATAAATTAGAAATGCGAAGAAAACAGTTTCACGTTCTTATATCTTCTATACATTCTTTGCAAGAAATGTTAGACGAATGTGAAGAAGAAATAATGGATATTAGTTTAGAAAATTATGAAGATACAGATACAACTTCCATGGGCCTTTCGTAAGGATACATTTCTTAAGGATATATTTTACTATTAATATAACAAAATATAAAAAAAAAAAATTTAATTTTAACTTATTTTTAATTTTAATTTACTAGTTTTAGGTACATGCCTGATAGTTAAAGACACTCTTGTACTTCTTTCGATTATCTGCCCTTCGTTATATTCTGCCGCACACATATCCAAATTTTTAATTATATTTTTTGAGATAGTATCCGAATAAGTTTGTTCAATAGCATGTAAATAATCATGATACAATTCTCCACTCAATATTAACAAACTTCTACGTTCTAATAACAAACTAAACTTCAGTTTAATTTGTTGCGGCTAAAAAAGAACAACTATGTGTATGCATTCTCGTTTAATATTTAAAGATTTATTTTACTAAGAATATTATTTTGAGCAAATTAGTAATCATATACCTCCATAATATCATTGTGTTTGTAGAAATCTAGAAGAGTATGAGTTCCGCAACTAATAGTAGTTACCATTGGATAAAAAAGTGGACCATCTGAATGTGCCTATTAAAAATCCAAATTTCTAAAAGATCATTTATAAATATTCGTCGAAGAAAGAATAATATCTAATTGATTATATATACACTCGCAAGTGCTTACTATAATTGTTACATACCATTATTCCTTGACCAGGCAAATACTCATTAATTAATACATGATTAGGTGCCTTATCTTTTTCAAAAACATTTAAAGAAGTTATTTTATCCATGTAAATTCGAAGCCACTGTGTGTTGGAAGTTTATTACTTATTACAGTAATTTTTTAATGTTCTATAACATTACTTACACTTGGTATTTCTTCGGCTATCATTCCTTTGGGATGAGGTATACCACCCCAATTTTGTAATCTTCTATTACTCAATTGAGTCCATTTTGGAAGAGGAACAGTATCAACATGTTTCATTATTTGTCTTTCTTCCTCTTCGGTTATAAAATTTGGTATATATCGTGCCATATCTGGAATCTAGATTTTACAAACTATCAATATAACCTTGTTTTCCCGTCTATAAGAAATAATAATTAAAACGAACCTCTTTAACCACATTATCGACGAAAACACGATCTTGCGTACTCATTTTTCAAAAAATAATAAAGGAGAAATTTATTTAAAATAAAAACAATCGAGTTTAAAATAAACTAATCGATATTTGCTTTGTAGGTTACACTAATATCGAAATAGATCTCGAACAGATAACTATCGAATCTAAGTTAATCGAACTTAGTTTATAAATTCTGTCGTCAGAGTCGGCGCGCGCTTATAAACGAGGTCATTTTTAATTTGTAAGTTTCACCTCTAGAATATCTCAGTTGGAAGAGGGAAAAAAGTGTCGACGTGAAACAACAATCATTAGTTCAACCGTCTATATTATGAGAGGTTTTTTCATTTTTCTTCTCTACAACATTCTTTGTAATTTACGTGTATTTAGCACTATGTAAAATGATATAACAATTAAATTATGAAACAATTCGTATAACTTTTAACAATGAACGATTTTTCATGTCAAATAGTACACCTGTTTGTGTTGATCTTCATATTGCGTAGCATTTCGAATGAAATCTATAAATTGATAAACTCTGGTGTAGACATCGGGCGAACCAACTGCACATGGCTTTGTCCAAGAAAATATACCGATAATTTGATTATTGTAAGTTAGTGGACTGCCGCTATCGCCCTAATAAAAGAACAATACTTGTTTTTCCAAGAAAAAGATATATGTATGTACGTATTAGCAATATTATACTAGTTACAACACTTAGGATTACCTTACAGGCGCCAATTCCCTTATGTTCTAAGGTACATAAATGAGACGGTAAAATAGTATTATTGTAATACGTTTGACATTCTTCGTTAGTAATAGTTGTGAGAGTAACTTTTTGTAAAATGTCTGACAAGGGACCATGAGAATGATGTCTACCCCAACCCGTCAAAGTCGCGGATACGTTTTCCAAGGTATCCGAAATTGGCAAGTCGATAGGCTTTTGACTAGAACTCAAAATTACGTTGTCGTTCAACTGTAAAAAGGAATTTCCCAAATATATATTTATTTGATGCTCGTGAAACGCAAAATAGAAGCAACAAGTTTTTTCTTGCTCCAACGTGGACTCACCGTGATGACTACCAAATCGTGGGTCCAAGAATCCTCGGCTCCAAAAGCGTATTCGGGATGACAATGGATGGTTTTAACCTTATGATACTTACCACCTTTTTTAACACTTATAGTACCGGTAACCACCGATAAATCATCATAAGGTTCATCGAAAAGTTCGCACACGCAATGTGCAGCACTCAAAACATGTCTTTCACTTATCAATGCACCCCCACAAATGTGTATAGTGTCCGAATATCGTAAGGAAACTTGAAATGGAAACTCATTTTCATCGCTGTCTTGTCCTCCTACTATTCTTTTAACACGCGAAACGCGAATCTCTGCTGTAAAGCATAACAAAAAGAAAAGAAATCTTCTTTGTTGTATTTTTATGAGTCAACAAAAAAAAGAAGGAACATTCGCGAAAACATATATATATATATTTGTTTTCTCTTACCTCGACCAATAGCAACCGACATCCACGTAGCGATTAAAAATAAAGTTGTAAAATTGCATCTAGCCATATCCTTCGCGTGCACTTTTAGATTTTTAAATAATGATACGATAGAAAAAAAAAAAGCGTTTACACCTGCTTTGTTCACACTAATGTAAATAATGTAATGCAATCAAGCTTACATCCAATGACTAACTGAAATAGAACAATGCTCCTACTGTAATAGTCCGTATTTATTTTATTGATAAACAGATAGACGAAATTAGGAAATACTTTCAATCGGAAATTGATTTGAATTAACGTAACAAATTTGTCTTAAATTATCAAAACTAAAAACAAACAAGAAGAGTAATAGATTAATGAATATTACGAACTGTGTTTAAAAATAATGACATTTGAATTAGCAATAGTCATTTTGATCGATATCATAATCTTATCTACACCGTTTAAACATATTTTAGAATTGGATCATTTATCAATCCAAGATTCTCTCGATGTATTTCGTAAAATAGGAATGCGATTGTTTGCTGCTAGATAAAGATAAGTACATTTGGAATTTGATAGAGACGCTCCTCTTAGGAACACATAAGAGGTAAGCGCGCGCGTGCGTAGTGCGATGCACGTAAATACGTATACATGCACATACTACATATGTACTACCTGGCGTATCCAAGCGAACTACACACGATAGCCAGCGAAACGGTACATTTAGACGATCGTGGTTTCGATTGATTTCGTTCGTCTTCGTCGTCGTTGTCGTCGTCTCCATCACCGTCACCGTTGCCGTCATCGTCGTCGTCGTCGTCGTCGTCGTCATCGTCATCGTCGTCGCCGTCATCTTCATAGAGTGCATAAGACGATTAAATGGTTACAAAAAGACACCAATAAAGTGTTTTAAAAGGAAAGTGCTTTGACAGAGCGCCGTGAAAGAGAAACTGTTTGCTACCGAAAGCACAATATATTTAAGCAGATATGTTATAACTTTTGAGCCGTTCGATGGATAGGATACGTGACTTCCATTGTAAGTACCAGGAAAAAGAACCGATCGCCCACGATACATTAGCGACGATGTTTTTTTTACCACAGAGACGTCGATCGGTCCGTTGCAAAAATGGCCTATCATTACAACAAATCCGTCCTCTGTTGTCTTTGAGGTTATATTATCCATTTTAGTATAATATTTGGCTGCACCCATCGTGTAAATCATTATTTATATCTTTTATCTTAGAATTATCTTCTTTTTTTGTTTTCCTTCCCGACACGTTTGAAAATGCTCATGTAAACAAGTAAATTAATTTCACTTTCAGAGTGAAGTATAGCAAATGGAAGGTTTTAAGGTGAAAGATGAACCGATGGATGCATTAGCCATAGACAGTCAGGTTATGGTAAACATTTTGCATGAAACTGCGACACGATACGATTCGATGATACCGCGCGAAATTTAATAGAAACATTGCTTTAAGGACGAAAATATTGTAAGCGTTGTACTTAAAGAAGAACCTGGAGATAGATTTGATCCCGACTACATGGAGGATATATGCTCTGGTACTTTCGAGAAGGTATTTTTACCTATCGAAAACAGCGAAGTGGACTTTTCCAATGAAATGGTAATGAGATTTGAATTTATAAGATTAAGTTTAAGTAATATTATTTCTACTTATAAAAGAGGAATTCTCTGGGAGGAGGTTAAAATGATACAATCATTTTGTTGTTGGTAGGTAAAATTGGAGTTGGAAGGAGAAACAAGTGGACACCCAAACTGGACGGCACAGATCACAGCGGCGAACCTTTGCGAAAAAGAAGATGGTATATCGCATAGGTGTTTAAGTGCAGCAGACTTTATGCAAGCTCAAGACGCGGAGAAACATCCGGTATTTTGTGCAAACGGACAGCAGCCAAAATTTTATAAGATTCAATGTTCCATCTGCAAGAAATGGTTTCTTAACAACGATTCTATGGTCACACATTTAAGAATGCATTGTAATGGGAATCAGTGCGAGGTTTGTCAGCAAAACTTTCAAGACAGTTCCAGCTTGCATGCGCATATGTTAACACACGTCGGTATGAGTCCGCTGGAGTGCAATGTTTGCCAGAAGAGATTTGCTTATAAGTGGTGCTTAAGAGATCATATGCAAATGCACTCGATGGATAAGCCATACGATTGCGACACTTTGCAACAAGGATTTATGAAAAAGCCCGAAAGTAATGATGAGCAGTCATTGAGTACGGGAGAAAGACCCTACGAATGTGACATATGTCATAATACCTTCAGAGAAAAAGGAAATTTGAATCGACATATGCTGATTCACACTGGAGAGAGGCCCTACAAATGCGAGATATGCTACGCCGCTTTCAGGGAAAAGGCTAAATTAAATATACACATGCCTATACACACAGGTTTGAAGCAGTTCAAATGTACAATGTGTCATAGATCGTTTGCCCAAAAAACTGCTCTCAATAATCATATGTTGGCTCATAGCGGAGAAAAGCCGCACGCTTGTAATATTTGCGAAAAGACGTACAAAAGGAAATCAGAATTAATTAGGCATACGATGGTTCATACCGGTGAACGACCCTACGAATGTAAAGAGTGCCTAATGACGTTTCGGGAAAAAGCTAAGCTAAATTCTCACATGTTGGTTCATACGGGCGAAAAACCACACGAATGTCATATATGTCACAAAGCGTGTGCACGCAAATCCGATTTGAATAGTCACATGTTATTGCATACCGGCGGCCAATATGATTGCAAGGTTTGCGATAAAATTTTTACGCGAAAGTCTGATCTGAACAGACACACTTTAATACATACCGGTGAGAAGCCGTTTGCGTGCGATCTCTGTGAGATGGCGTTTAGAGAAAAAACGAGATTAAATTCTCATATGTTGATACATACCGGCGATAAGAGGCACGCATGCCATATTTGTCAGAAAACTTTTAAAGAGAAGGCATCTTTGAGGAAACACATGTTAAGTCACACGGGAGACAGGCCCTACGAGTGTTACGTCTGTCACAAAGCATTTACGCAAAAAACTACTTTGACCAGTCACATTTTGGTACATGCTGGGGAAAGGCCTTATGATTGTAGTACTTGTCAAAAAGTTTTTAAAGATAAAGCTGCGTTAAAGAAGCATTTATCGATGCATATCAATGAAAAAAATCACGAATGTTTGATTTGCTTGAAAAAATTTAGTCGTAAAGCCGCATTGAACATTCACCTCTCGACCCATCATACATCTTAATCCGTAAAGATCTAGTCCGATTTTTCTTTACATCGAGCGCACCGTATGCTTGTAGCCGTATTACATGCTCTCCGGTCGTACAATTACAAAAGACGTATTTTCATTTCTTTCTTTTTTTCTTCTATGTACCACAGAAATAAATTCATTTCCAATAGTATTTTACGTTCATTGCATTGGACATCCATAACGGAGAGAATTAAATGGACAAACGATATCTCTATATCTCTTTTTTTTGTTTACTTTAGACTAACCCTTTCGATACCAAACGACAATTATAGTCGTTCTGCAAAGAAACTTTCGCGCTTTACTAATGACGATTATTTTCCAACTATTTGTTCACTTTGATTATCCTAAAATACCTTTAGTTATAATGAATTTCCTTCATCAATACTTGAACATGTTCATTGCTATGTTCTATTACGGTAAAATAACAACATACGCGTCATAATTATTCACTAGAGGGACAATATTTTAGTCTTTCGACTGTCCCCAGAGCGAAATTCTATTGATGAAAGACAAAATTTAATTGGAAGGGTTAATTAATGAATGATAACGAAGCCTTACAATGCACGATGCACGATACACGTTACGCGATAACATTCATTAATAATATTACGTATTATTTCTTTTCCATTAGTTTCGATTATAACGTAACGCGATATCTCTTTTTTTGTTCGATTCGATTATTATGTCTAAAAAGTGTTAATGCGATAATAAGAAAACGCAAAAAAGTACAATTTAATGTATATTATATGTAAAGTTAAAAATAACGAATATGCAAATTACGAAAGTTAAGATTATTATTCATTTCCTCGTGTGTGATAATGTCGATAAATTTTTTTCTTTTATGCGCTTTTACGACGTACATAATTTATATTATGCTGCTATCAAGTTTTATTACATATATTGTTTGATTTTTATTGTACTGTAGCTACAATATTTATTCGGCATATTTGACTGTGATTATTAGCCATCTTTGCTCGATGGTTCTTAAGAAAGAAAACTTCTATCCACGCGATAACGACGAAAGTTTCCTTCTATGAAATGCATACAGCGTATACATATATACATATATAAATATATATATATATATATATATATTATCTTTATATATAAAGAAAAGAAAAGAACAAAAAATAAGAGACTGTGGCAAAAATATTCTTTATTCATTCCTTTGTTCTGTACACGATAAATATAATATAAATATAAGTGTTGATAACTGTATAAGAGATAGTTTTATCAACATCATACGTTTTATAAACTTAACTAAGAACGGAGCGTGAATTAAATTGTAAAAAGGATCAAAGAAAGTATATTATACAAAATATTACGATAGATATGTATATCTACTTGACAAATTGTTCCATCTACGCTTCTCTCTCTCTCTCTCTCTGAAAGATAATTATTTTTAATATACCTTCGATATGTGACGAACTAATCATTATATACTTGGCTATAAAAACGACTCTAAAACTTCTCAAGGTGCTCCTTTAAAGAGCCTATTTGCTGTCGCGCAGTGCAACAATCGTTTTTATAAACAAACATCTGTGATCAGCTTCTATTTTTAAGCACAAACGTATTTATTTTCTAATTGGCGTTACTTTATTCTAATGTTTACATTCAAACCTCACACTTGTCTCATTTATTTTTATTTCATAATAAATTATCTATTAATCTGTCATGCAAACGATCGACAGATTCTTTTCAAAAAATTACTTATTATTATTATATTGTTTTTCTTAAATTGTGATATCTAGATGGCACTGTAAGACAGTCTTGGTGCAGCATCGTAACAGTGCACTCGATAATTGCATACTGTAAGAGGAGTACTCTATCTTATTGTTCGAGTCAGTCTAGGTTGTTCCTTGGGGTGAACGATGCATTCAAGAATGAATCAAAGTGAGAGTCTACGAATACCGAGTATTTTCCTTATAAGAAAATATCTAACGTAACGTAAACGGCATGAGTTTTCTCTTTCTCCTCCTCTCCCACCTTTCTCTCTCTCTCTCTTTTTTTTTCTTTCTCAGCCTACTACCGAACTACGTATCTGTATACGTATTATGTATCTTAGGTATGTACGTATTTGTTTAAAAAAATGTTGAGAAAGAAGGGGGAGCTTCTGAGTAAGGAAGAAATGTTAATTAATATTCTAAGTCGGTTTCATTACATGAAAAGACATTTGTTTCGCATTGATGAGAGACAGAGAGAGAGAGAGAGAGAGAGAGAAAGAGACGGAGAAAAGAAAGAAACGTATGATTTTCATTTTAATTAGCTTTAGGATAACAAATACAAATGTACGATGGTCAGTAAATCGGCTTTATCCTTAGCAAGAAGATACCTATCTACACGAAATAATTAAACGCTTATATTTGAAACATTTAATCAATGAAATATGTATATTCAATGAAAATATTTCAAATTATTTAGCATATATAATATCGGATAGATCTTAAGGTAAGACGAGTCAAATTTGAAAATAATTCAACGGTGTATATAGTTTTTACAATACATTTATTGATAAAATGAATCGAAGGAAATCTGAAACAAGTAAATCAGGAAGAAAATTGACGGTAAAGTGGTATAAGAAAGGCAAATAATACCGTGAAATCACATAGCCTGTAACTAGGAATAGAGACTGCTGTTCATTATATTGTGAAAACATTTAATACGCAAGATAACATTGCAAATCAACTGCGTTATGTGTAATCAAAAAAGCTAACTGTGAGACAGGAATTATACGAAAACTAAGAAAAGATCCTTTTATTTTTAGACCACAATTAGCATAAATGATAGCTACACAGTTCTAAAAATAAATGTATCCAGAATTTAGTCAATAACTGTTACGAAATAATGATTTATATAATTCGTATTAGGATACAGTATTATTTTCTGAAGAAAGTAAATGTAATATTTGTTGGGGTAAGGATGGACGTAACAGCGTTTAACGAAAAACATAATGTAGAATTAAAAAGGAAAAATTTATAATCAACAATTAAATATAATGGTGGGGCTTTATGGCAGCTAGTCAAGTGGAAAACCTTGTTCATCGATGAGATGTTACAAGGATAATACCGAATACGTATACCATAGATATTTGAAAAATGTTTTATAGACATAGGGATTCGTTAATATAATCCACTACCCTTCCTCAGAAGTAGGGGGGAAGATACTCAAACAGGTTTTAAAATATCGAAAGAAGAAGTTTTACATTCTTATATATTCCTTTTACTCTAAAAAAAAAAAAAAAAAGAATAAGCCTTATACGATATACTGTGGAAAAACAAAAATAAGATAACTGTATAAAATTTGAAAAATATTTGAAGTATACGGATCTGGTGCGAGTCACTTACAGTATTGTGAAAACTATATAAATCGTAGAATTCTTTTCAAATTTGACTTGTGTTACATTAAGGTCTATACGATATTATCAAAATAGCAAATAATATTTCAAATACTTTAGTTTAAAATATAAATATTTCATTCGTTAAATGTTAAAAATATATATGCGTGTAGTTTTTTTTAGATTTTTTAGATTCGATTAAAAGTACTCTTTGTAGATTGCTTTTTTTATTGGCCGTCGTGTTCGTAATCGTCGTCGTCGATCATAACGGTATTTTTTGAGTAAAAGGAGTCTCTTTTGGAGGAATGAATCAGGGTGAATGTAGAAAGGCGAGAATTCATCTTGTCAACCTTTAAAAGTGTATTTTTAAATCAGGAAGAGAAGAGACGTGTATTAATGTGTATTCATAATAGAAATCCTTCAAATCATTTAGACCCATCAACTATCCGCTATACTTATGTTGCATCCAGAAGGATTTACGAGTAAGTTTTAAAACTGGATACGGGATAACGACAATTTTCGATCAAATTCTAGGATAGGACAGAGATGAATTCTATTAAGAGAATAAATGAAAAATCCCTCTGTGGAAGTAAGTGTTGCACCTTTTCGTTTTCCTCCTTTTCCTTTTTCCTTTTTTTTCATTTGATTTTTTATCAAAAAGAATCGGCTTAATATCTTTACATTTAAATTAAAATAGAAAAAGTCAACGTTCAAATATTCATTTCTTAAGCGTTACACGCGCTTAAGTATTTTTATGTTTACGACAAATTTGGAAAATATTTTAATAAATTAGAATAATCAGGATAGAAAAAACGTAACACGTTTTAGTGTTAATTTAAGAAATGTAACTTGGATTTTTCCGTTTAACAGGCTCCGTGACTATAATATCAATATGTCATGACATCATGCTCTTACGAGAAGATACATACTTATTTTTTATTTCTTTATATTATAAACGAAAAATGAAATATTTTATTTGCAGATATAATTGTATACTTTTCCCACTCTTATTCACATTCCTCTTGTAAACATATTTATCTTTTATTCGTAGATACATGAGATAGGAATAAATATAAGACGATTATTGAAGGATATTGATGAGAATATGGCATAAGAGTCACGTACGTATTTAACAATCGTGCAGATCAATTTATAACGTCTAGGTATATACGTGCGCATACTTTTTATTCCTAAAATAAAGATATAGTATGACTTTTTTATTAATTAATAAATTACTTCATCACACATCTTATATCTATAATCAAAGAAAATATTACTTTATAAATATTCTATTTCAAGCTATTTATGCGCTTGATATATAAACGAAATAACAATTTTAGTTTTTTACCTATACAATTATGTTGAATAAATTTAAAATTTTATTTTGTTGATTCGTTAGAGGAAGACAAATATTTGTCTTACGACAAACAAAAAAAGAACAAATTATAAAGATAGACAGATGGGGTGGGGGGGGTGGTGGTGGTGGTGGGGATATAATGATCAGGATAAAAACGAGAAATGCGAAGTGTTTGACCACCACTCCTTCCACTTTTTTTTTTCATTCCACCACCTCTTACATTAATCATTTTTTTCCTTCTTCAGCAGTAAAGTCGGTTTTTTCATCGGCCACCACCGGTTATACAAAGTCTGTCTTCATTGCTAGAAGGTATCATGTTGTATACCAAGCTCGGTTAAGTTCTTTAGCTGGACGCTGCATTTTCTTCGTCTCAGTCGTCGATCGACATCGAAACAATTCGGATATTCAATTTTCTTACCTTCTCTTATATTTCTATCTATCCTTTCTTAATCTTTTAGTTATCTTTTTAGATTTATTAGCGGTAGTATTAAAAATAGTGCTTACTAATTAGTAGTAATATAAGACAAAATAAAGCACCGGAAGGAGGGAAAGAAGGAAGGAAGGAAACATTTGGAGAAGAGGCAAGATAAATTATCGAAAGGTGCTTATCAAATCTAAAGAATAAAAGAAAGATTTAGTTGAACCGAAGCTAGAGGAGAGAGAAAGCTATGCAGTGGTTTGTTTAGTTGTGCGCTCGTACCTTTCCTTACTCTTAGCTCTTATACGTGAGCGCGTGTCGCTTTCGCGGGAGCTCGAATAAGGTTAGTGAAACTTCTCTTGAATTTAAGCTGAATATTCGAGGACAATATCGTCAACGAGAAGACAGTACAACGAAAGAGTCCGCAACGAAGAGTCCGCACGAATATTTCCAAGTTATTGTAATAAGTATCATCGGTGTATATTTTTCTCCTTTGTTTATCATTTGACAATCGGTTCGCGTTTCATTTAAATCAAGATCTAACGACCCGCTGTTAGTTAATTGGATTAATCGATGAATACTTAACGATTCCCTGGATATTCTTCGAAACAACGTGAGTTTTACGATTAGTCAAACGCGCGTCTTTCATAAGGTGTAAGGATACATCTTGCCGCGTTATTATCTGTGATTCATTCGGCTATTTGTCTTATTACCGTTAATTAATAACTACTGTATAAAAATTAAACTGTATTATTTTGATTATCAGTAAATTACAATTGTTCCGTAATTTTTCTTACGAATATTTCTCACGTATATATAATCGTTAACGGTATCTATAGTTTCTATACATATCGAAACGGTACATAGGAAAGAAACGAGAAGCGGATTGAAAGAGGGAAAGATTTCTTTGCACCGAAAAGTTATATATCATTTTATTTGATTTTGTTTCGTTTTTGAAATTTCGTTTCACAATGTTGTTATTATATTTGTAAAATATAATACTTCGCGTGTATAAGAATTCGTCCTAGATCTATCGCGAAAGTATACAGGTAGATTAGAAACTCTCTCGTTTCTTGAGCGTGGATTATAAGTACCCTGTGTCAAAGTATCGAGAAAGCAAGCAATCGATAATTAAATCAGCACGCGTCATTTTGAGCCTGCGTAAAACGCACCATTTGACAGTTTATGTATGCGTACGTTCGTATTTATTGGTACCATGCTTTTTCTTCCTCCGTACGACTTCCGCATTTTGTATTATACATAAATCGTAAACATAAATGTATTTACACCTGCGTATAGAATATTCCCGGGCCATTTCGTAAATCACATTGGCGTTATTCCATCGCATAGTTCAATCGCGTAACGAACGACGCGATGTATCTAATAAAGCGTTAACTTTCTTCATTTTCACCTACCTGCTATGATACGAAATTGTAATCATTTCTAATCTCTCTCTCTCTCTTCCTCAATGTTGATTATGCAATATAACATAGAGACATTTATCAAATGTACTTGCACGCGCGCGCGCGCGCGTTCTCACGGTGGCATCGAAAGGACATCAACGAAGAGAGAAAATATTTTACTTCTAATTACTTTCTTATATAGAAACACATATTCGTCGCCCCATAGGATTTTATCTTTTCTTCGTACGTTTACATAATCGTGCCCCGTTCCTCCGACTTTGATTATAGTTTTCAATCATTACTTTATTACTTTTTATCTTAACTTTATTATGCTTTCTTATATAAGCTTTTCCATCGCACCAAGCCCTTCACGTTTTTATATATTTAACGACGAAAGTACAGACAATTATACGTATCTAAACGAATTTCACGATGAAAAAACTATATCGTCTATTTACTATTAGTCTCTAGTTGCACTTTCCAATTGTAAACGTTTCCTGTTAAAGAAGGACAGGAAATTCGAATATCGTTGAATCCGCCATGAATGACGTCTTGCGACGAACATTAAATATTTACGGTTTATTCGTGGTCAAAGCTGGAAAAACCTATATTTGAACGGTTAATAGTCTGAACAAGTTTCAGAAATTCGAAATGGTTAAATAAAATATGCTTAATTCGCATTTCAGTCGACACATTATTTTCTTTCAATTTTGAAGTATTTTTTACGTCATACAACCAGTTGAAAAAAAATTTGCTCTTTTAAATTTCCTTTCCAAGAATATTTCTTTTCGTTTATTAACTAAAGACAATATATTATTATATATCTTCTCTCCCATCATCAATGTGGTAAATTTAAATGAATGATCAAAGTCATCGAAAGCGAATATTACAATGATAGATAATTATCATAGGTAACGATAAAAAAAAAAGAATTATATAATCAAAGTGACCGAGCACTTTTAGAAATAATTTTGTTTAAAGTTCGTTTCGTGTAAAGGTCATCCGATGAGCTCGTGCGAGGAATATTCTTCTTATACTATTGTATCTAGATAATAGATTTCAAAGCGAATCAACTTCGCCATCGACTTTCACTCGTCTAGCCGCGTCAATTTATTATTGCAAGTCAAGTCAAGTGAAGTCAAGTCAAACGTTTAACAACTTTAACAACAGAGACATCCCCCTTAACCATTATATTTCATCGTAGTTTGTTGCAACATTGGTCTTACGCTTATCCAATTATGAAGCTTCCTTCTTGACGACATTCTAACGCTTACGTTTCAGATCCAAATAATAGAATAGAAAAAGCAAAAATGGTGGAAGTACTGTTAGAAGCGGGCGGACAAGAAGTGGTCGTCCCAAAAAGCGTTTCGAGAGCAGACACGCCAACGGAATATGCGCCTACGGATATGCAATCGTCCACCGAGCTCGTCGAGAAGCTAACATCCATTCAGGAGTTCTACGACGGTCAAAGCGTATTCCTAACCGGGGGAACAGGATTTCTAGGCAAATTATTAATCGAGAAGTTATTAAGGGGATGCCCCGGCATCAATTGCATTTACATTTTGGTACGTTCGAAGAAAGACAAGGACGTGATTCAACGAACCGAGGAACTCATAGACGATGTGGTTAGTTATTTTCTTATTACTATCTGAATGAAAATTTGAGAATCTAAAATAATGTTGACGCGTTTTCCAGTTATTTAGTAAAGTGAAAGAGATGCAACCAAAATTCAGTCATAGGATAGTCGCGATCGAGGGCGACTGCATGTTGCCGAATCTTGGCATATCGATGATCGACAGAGCTACTCTCATACGCGAGGTCTCGATCATTTTTCACGTCGCCGCGACCGTCAAGTTCAACGAGAAAATTAAAACGGCAGTAGCTATCAACGTTAGAAGTCTCAAAGATTTGATAAGCT
Source organism: Polistes canadensis (assembly GCF_001313835.1). Classification (NCBI taxonomy): domain Eukaryota; kingdom Metazoa; phylum Arthropoda; class Insecta; order Hymenoptera; family Vespidae; genus Polistes; species Polistes canadensis. The sequence goes on from NW_014569910.1 coordinate 81,354, forward strand.
TGTCTAAGGAAATGCCGAAATTGAAGGTAAGGTAACAAGTTTTATTCTCGAAACATAGAAAATAAAGGTCTGACGAGTATTACTCGTATTGCCTATTTCAGAGTTTTGTCCATGTGTCGACGGCTTTTGCTAATTGTCTCGAGAATCCGATCGAGGAAAAGTTTTACGATCCGCCAATAGATTCCGACAAGTTGATCAACTTGATAGACTGCTTGGAGGAGAAAATGCTCGACGATATTACCCCTCAGTACGTTTCGATCTCCGCTTACCACGTTTTACCATCATCCCTTTTCAGATCGATTTATTCAAGCAAAATATATAGTCAAAGATTTGTCCAATTGTAGATTACTTGGAAAATGGCCAAATACTTACGTTTACACTAAATCAGTTGCCGAAAATGTGGTGAAAAAGGTGATTGACACGATGCCGATTGGAATATTTCGTCCAGCAATTGGTTGGTACCGTCCACGATCGAAATAAACATTTTGTATTATCGGTAATTAATGAAATGTAATATTTCTAGTGATATCTACTTATCGAGAACCTATTCGGGGATGGGTTGATAACATGTACGGACCGATAGGAATAACGGCAGGTGCTGGATTGGGATTAATAAGATCCCATTATTGCGACGGATCGATAAAAGTCAACGTGGTACCCGGAGATTTGACGATAAATGCGTTAATCGCTAGTGCCTGGGACATTGCTAATAGTTCAAGGTAACGTCAAGTCGATAGTTTAACATATTTCATTACTCCTTAATTTACTCCTTTCAGATCCAACCAAGATATTCCCATTTACAATTACGTATCTATAGATAATCCGATCACTTACGACGAACTGAAAAACATGTCGTCCAAGTACGGATTATTAACACCGACTATGGAATCCATTGGGTATTATAGTTTTCGAAATAATAAATATCGGCTGGTCCATCTCTTCTACGTTTATTTTGCACATTTATTGCCAGCTCTTATAATCGATACAGTTGCCCTGTGCGTGGGCAAACAGCCAAAGTAAATCTTTTATTTAGTTAATCTTATTTTTTAAAGAGATAACATTCAGAGAAAAAGAGAGAGAGAGAGAGAGAGAGAGAAATATTCTTGACAATTATTTTTCATGTTCAAGGTTTCTCAAAATATATAATAAAATTCACAAATTTATGGACATACTTAGTCACTTTAGTACGATCGAATGGAATTTTACGAACTGCAGATTGAATAGACTTACCAACAAGTTATCGATCGAAGATCATGAATTGTTCTTTTGTAATATGAAAGAACTCGTTTGGGATACCTTCTTTCAAACCTATCTCCTTGGAATAAGAATATATGTCTTAAAGGATCCCATTGAAACGATCCCACAAGCTCGCATAAGATGGCAAAGGTATCTTTTTTTTACTTTTCTTTTCTGATCTCATTTATATAGAAATATTCATTTTGTTAATAATTTATCGATTTTCCTAGGTTATATTGGATCCATCAAGGCTTGAAACTTTTCATCCTGTGCATCTTTTTTATCGTCACGTGGGCTATACTTTCTAAACTATTTGTAGCTTTAGGATACGCTTAAAAAAGCAAGCCGCAAAAAACGTCATTTACGCTTTCGCCAAAGTAAGCATCAAAGATTTCTTCTAGTTAAGGGATCTATTAACAGGGCGGAGAAAGAAGAGCGGAATGATTGGAAAGAGTCAAAATACAATTATAATCCTTTTCCTTATCTTTCTTCTTTTATCGTTTATCCTTTTGGTCTTTAGTACTCTTGGACTAAAGCTGATACTCCAGTAATTATTATACCTGCCGGCAAAACTTACAGACCTAGAAAGAAACATTTCCAATTTTGTCTACAGCCTTTTGTGTTTCGAAAGATTACAAATTTTTCAGATTAAAAGTCAAGTCTAGTCATTCAATAAAGTACGGAATGTTCTTCGATATACGGACAAAAACAATTGTTGCAGTTTTTTTTTGTCATTTTTGCCGGTTACGAAAAATGTCAAGTTCGAAACGTATACTTATACGAATATTAAGAGAACTCTGTATACGTATTTAAAATCCCTTCCACAAAGTTAGGAATGCAAGTAAAACGAATATCAAAGATTATAAAAATCATGAATTTCGGTTTAATTAGTCAACTTGTCCGTGACTATGCAGATTTGAAAATAATCTTACTCCATCACAAATTCGTCTGCTCATTCTCTATTACATACGTAGATATAATACAAAACTATGTTTTTCTTACCATTGGAAATATATTATACAGCTTATATTTACTAACTTTAAGTCAATCGAATATTTATTAAATTTGGCTATTATTATTCAAATTATTTGATTCGAGTTTCCGATCAATTAAGAATAGAAGATTAGAACATTGAAATATGCATCGAGCTCTGTTAATAATAATAAGCGATTTGGATAATGATTCAAGTCAGTAGGCATATGTTCAAGGCTAATGTACATTATTAAAAACGTCAGATCATACGATGAATTAATAAATAGATGTACATTTTCATAACTCTACATATTTATGTACTTAGAAAAGAGATCCGGAATAAAGAAAGACTGAGAAATAGTCGAAGCGCTCATCTCAACGCTTTTCAAATACAAGCGTAATTCTAAATATGCAATTGCGTACAAATTGCGAATCAAATATTCATATTCTTTGCGATACAAAGAGCAAAGGAAAAATAATATTATGAAACGGCATTCGATAGAGGAAGAGAGATCAATTGCTTAGCATTTTCTTTTGAAATCCTTCGTGATTCCTTTAACTTGGTGTACTGTCCTTTTTATTATAATTGCCAAAAACCTACAAAATAAATGAATAAATACATTTTATAATTCCTGTGCATAGAAAAATGATCATTTCTTCAACCATTGCAGAAAAACTTGGAATCATATAAATGTAAATTCAAGAGCAAGCGTTTCTCAACATTTTTACATATCTTGAAGAATGCTTTGTATCTGAATATTTAAGGCTTTAGTACTCCAGCAAAAGTATCGGTAAAACCTAATAAGGAAGTGTATGCTAAACATTCTTTCTTCATCGATTAAACACGAGAATGACGATATATTTGCAATATTGTTTCTCCTAAATTTATTATAATCTAATTTTTGATCAGCCTGAAATCATAATCTTGCTCTTCTTATTTTCTATAGTTTTATTCATTGAAATTATTTTATTCTTGTTAACTGTCCGCATTCGTTAATAGACTTTCTTGTGATGTTTTTATCGTTTCTCTTGAATTATTTCATGAAATTATGCATGCCAATAATTTGAAACATCATGTTTATATGTAATAAAATTCTATTAGCATTCCAATAAAATATTTCAATCCAATGAAGACAGATAATTAAAAAAAGTTCAAGGCAGCTCATCCGCACTCTATCTTTTGGTATATCATTATAGATAGAATGGTTATTTTTTTTAGTAATCTAACAAGGAATAATGCTATCATATTTATGGCACCTAAAATGACGATTGAAATGACGATTGAAATGACGATTGAAATGACGATTGAAATGACGATCGAAATAACGATTGAAATGACAAATGGAAATAGTTGGAAAGAATGAGTAGGCGTAAAATACAATAAGATATCTATATATGTATATGTAAAATATTTACATTAAGCCGATAGAAAAAAAAAAAAGTCTAAAGATTACTTTCCGTATTTCTCAGAGTTGTGTATACGATAAGTTTCTTTTTTTTCTTTTTAATGCATATTTTATTTATTCACGTAGAAACTAAAATGCAATAACATTTGAAATGTACAAAAAAATAATTGATAGAATAAATTAAATTATGCGTAGAACGTAGACTGACCTTCGTGAATAAATTGTCTTGGTCATTATGTCTCCTTTAAATATGAATATATCAAAGAAAATGATTGTTTGTTGTAGAGATATCAAAATTACATATGAACATTTTAATAAAATAATTCATTTACATTTAATAACTTCAAATTAGCTCTTTACATTTATGTAAATCTTATGAATGATTGGATGTAAGTACGTAAAGCTATCAATTCGCATCTTTTTCGTTTAGTTTAAAATTATACAAGATTAACAAAATGTCAGAGAAGAAGAGAAAAATGAAAATAGACGTTACGGCAAACTAATTCGCTAAAGAACAAACAGATAAATAAGTTCCTTCTACGCGTAAAGCTCGCGAACATTCAATCAAATTCGATTTTCATCTGTAAAATAATGACATGAAATCGCAAGTCTCGTTCGTTTTATAATTTAATCTTCCATTTTTAGCGATCTCATTCTATCGTATAGCAAACAAATCTAATATGACTTTAAAAATGCTTCTACGCGTATATTTAAATGCAAGATAAATGGGAAAGTTGTATAATAATATAGAGAAGATAAGGAATAGAAGAAGGTCGCACCAACGAAGATCTTGAGAGTTATCCAAAAAATAATTCCAGACATAATCGTTGACTTGAAAAATATGAAAATTCTTCGAGGGATGAATAAAGAATTATTTTCGTCGTAACAATTCTTAGGTATATAACTACTAATAATAAGCGACTAAGAAAGGAAGTGAAAGATCAAGAAGAAAGGAGAAGGGGGAGAGTCTTAAACTCGAAAGTGGGAACACGTTGTGTCAAGATTAACAAGATTAAAAGTCGATAGAGTCGATCTTTGTCTTTCGTGGGCGATACACGCGGAAGAACGAGAGACCACCGACAAGACTCGAAGAAGAAGAAGAAGATATAACTGGAGGGGTGAGTAAAAAACCGAGACTAGATGGAAGCGAAATCAATTTACCGTTCAGTTTCCCTCTAAACTTCCTATCGTACTTGTATCCGTCCTTTGTCACGAGGATAGGACTCTCTCTCTTTCTCTCTTCGATATCGTTGAATTTGAACTACGACAAGGAATCTTATTAAGTTGGTGCATTTTAATTACTATCTTCCTCTTTCTCTTTTGTTTAAGATAAAAAAAAAAAGACTTTTCGCGCTCGGTTTGGGCAACGAACGGTGAAGAAAAAAAAAAAAAGCAGGCAAAAACATTGAAAAAGTTCGTAAGCGAAGCTGGTTGGCGAAAAATACAGACGATGCAAATTCCTCTCGCGAATAAGTATCACACGCGACCGACCGACTTTTTTTTCTTTTCTTTTTCCTTCGTACCGTTATTTTTCTTCCTTTGATTATTTTTGGTTGGTCTTATTTCGGGGTCGAGAGATTTTCGACTACTCAACTAGGATATAGTTTTCGAATTTATACGTAATTTCAAGAAAAAGTGTATTCATCGTTGAAATTTCGGAAACTGTTCGTAGCTGAGTCAAAGGTCGTCCAAACGGTCGTCCAAACGGTCGTCAAAACGGTCGTCCCTCATTGACATCCACGACGAGAACGCTTTCACGATGCATTAACGATTCATAAGTCGCACGTAGAAAATAACTCGGCCGAAATTTCAATCGATGTTTCTTCGATCTTTGCGTAATATTCGTGCAAGCGCATATTAACGCATATATTGTCTACATTTTTTCTCTACAATACTGATTGATTACTAGAGCGGTTATTCGAAAAGGGGAACTATAATTCTATAGAGTTTACTAAAAGACTCGACGGAGCAAGAGCGAGGATACCCGTTAGGTTCGTTTTGGATAACGGTGATGTGCATAGTTTAACATTGAGCCGGACGTGCCGCCGATGTACAACGACGAAAACTCTCAGAGATAACTTTCCACGTGCCCTTGACACGAAGACCAACATTTCAATTGATTGCGCAGCAGGTTGCAATCATAACCGATTGATGGACGCAATGTCATTTCCAAAAAAAATAAAACAAAAAAAAAAATAGAGAGAAAAAGAGGACAAGATAACTTGCACTTTGCATTCGTTGACAAGTTTTCGAGTGCTTACGAAATATTCCTCATTAAATTTGATACGCGTTAAAGCATTGTCCGTATTTACGTGAGTTTCGGATTCTTCGATTTCAATTACTATTCTTATTTTGATACTTTTATATCGCATCTCATTGAATTCAATTAAAATTATGTAATCTGTTGACCATATTTTTCTTCGAAATTTTCTCAAAAGTGCTTGAAACGCTCATTTGCATAATTAACACGTATGACGTTAAACCTTGACATTACCTTGGACCGAGAGACTTCGTATAAATATTTTTTATCTCTTTATACCTTCTTCCACTAGTCTTTTTTTCTTTTTTTTTTAGTCATAGGAAGGAAAGATGAGCACGATACTAACTCATTTGGGCGAGACAAATAATAATAATAATAATAATAATAATATCTTGGACGATGTTTTCGATGAAAAACAACGACGAGGAACACCGATTCAAGAATTTTACATGGAACAAAAGATATTGATAACGGGTAGGTATCTCTTAATGGCAACATTCTCGATGATTATTCTTTATAATCAATTTGTATGTTTTCTTTCTGTCCTTTAGGCGGAACAGGTTTTTTAGGAAAAATCTTGATAGAGAAACTTTTACGCAGTTGCCCTGGCATCGCGTTCCTTTATTTACTGATACGATCGAAAAAAGAAAAAGATGCGGAAGCTAGGATAGAAGAACTATTCGAAGACTGCGTAAGTAAACCTGTTAGGAACTAAACGAAACTTACTCGCCGACCTTAGGGCTTGCTCTAAAAAACCTCGAAAACGGGTTTCAGGTATTCGATCGAATGAAGAAAGAGGTCCCAAAGTATCGGGATAAAATCGTGGCTGTATGCGGAGATTGCGGCGTAGAAGAATTAGGACTTTCGACTAAAGACCGTCAAATGCTCGAAAATGAGGTGACCGTCCTAGACCAAACTTTTTAAAATATCTACGCAACAACTTTCTTATTCTTATTTGATTACTTTGCTTTCGTGATGTCCTCCAGGTGTCGATAGTCTTTCACGTAGCAGCGACGGTCCGATTCAATGAGAAACTGAAGCTCGCAACCGTGATAAACGTTCGAAGTACCAATGATCTTTTGGAAATGTGCAAGTCTATGCCAAAACTGAAGGTTATTTTTTGTTCTCTTAATTGCGCGTTTTCTCTTTCGACAAATATTCTTTCGTACTCAGTGTGCTTTCAATATTTGCACGATCTCTCTATGAAAAGTATTATTATTCTAACGGACGTCGTATATATATGTTACGTATATGGTAAGTATTAATGCTTACATTCTACGCTCGTTGGTCAACGTTCAGTCTTGAGAGGATCAAACTCGGTTCTCTTAGCAAATATTATTCGCTTCTTTCTACTTTTTCTCCCCTTTTGTTCTCATCCTCCTGTCCTGTGAAATATGAACAAATTCTTTTCCAGGCATTGGTTCATGTATCCACAGCCTATGCGAATTGCTTCGAAAAACAAATCGAAGAACGCTTCTACAAATATTCCGTTCATCACGAAGAACTCATGAGATTAACGGAAATATTGTCGGAAGAAGAACTCGAGAATAAGTTTCAGAGGTAAGAGTGATATTTTTAACGTCGTTATAATTTATACTTATTTGTTATTCCCATCGTTTCTATAGCGTGACAAGCAAATGGCCAAATATGTATACGTTTACGAAAGCTATGGCGGAAAGTCTGATAAAAGAGAAGCACGGAAATCTACCAATAGGAATAGTTCGACCTGCCATAGGTGAGCAAATATATATCTTTTTTTTGTTTCTCTTCTTCCAAATAGAGAGTGTCCTTTTGTTTTGGAAAATGGCAAAATCACAAATCTGACGCATGAAAGAAAATATGAGTCGATTTATTAATCTTTTTAGCGGGAGATAAAATGTGTTTAGCGGTCGGCATGTATCTCGTTACCGGGACCATATCATTTTTGTGGCAAATCGCAATGGCCATCGGTATTTTTCTTCTGACGCTTCTCGGCAAGAGTATTCTTTTCGTTTGCGCTCTCATTTATACGGTCGCACGTTCCAAGAAACAAATCGTTCCTTACACCGTCGTCCCATTCGAAACCATGTATCCCGAAGATTATCCCGATTTCGAGGAGGATCTGGCCGCCATGAGCAGAATCTCGCTCGAATCTTTAACACCCTCGCGAACATCTAAATCAACTTCAGCGACTCCTTTGAAACGAGCTTTTGAAAAAAATCCAAATAAATCGAAGCCGCAAATCAGATCCCGAAATAATCGGCATTCCTAAACACAAATGTCGATTTCAAAATTAATAGTAATACGTATTTAACGTGCAAAATCTAACGCTTTTCAAATATATTATATATAATTATAATCTAGAGATTATGTTTGTGCGTTTGTTAATCGCAGTTATATCGACGGCGTACGAACCTGTCGAAGGATGGCTAGACAACGTCTACGGACCAAACGGGATAGCCGCTGCCGTTTCGAGCGGTATTTTAAGGGTCATGTACTGTGACGCTAATAATATCGCTGATATAATACCCGTCGATATTACCGTCAATGCCATTATCGCATCCGCATGGGACATTTACTTGCACGATAATAGGTAATATCGATCCTCTAATGTTATTTCTTGAAATTACATTTAAATAATTATAATGAATTATCGTTACACAGAAAAGGAGACAACATGCTCATCTATAATGTCGTAGCATCGGCTGAAGCACCGCTAACATGGGACCAATATAATAAATTTTGTTATCCTTATATTTGTCAATATCCCTCGAGCAATATCATATGGTATCCAACTATAGTAACAACCAAAAATAAGTTCTTATATAAAATCTTATCTTTGATTTTTCACACGGTACCCGCGTCTCTCATTGATATCGCTCTATTTTGTTTTGGCAAGAAGCCGAGGTAAAGCAATGCTTCTTCTTCGTCTTCGTCTCTTTAATTAATTATTACTCAATGATATTCAAGAAGTTAATTATTTCATTCGAATTATTTACAGAATGCGGAAAACAATTAACAAAATTACCAATTTCGTTGAGATATTATCATTCTTCAGTACCAGAAATTGGAAATTTGTTAACGACAATGTACAAAATATGTGGGGAAGACTACATTCGAAAGATCAACAACTTTTTAGATTTAGTATGGCCAATTTTGACTGGCAGGAATATTTACATAAATATATGAAAGGAGTACGCACTTATATATTTAAGGAAAATAAAGATACCTTAGAGAGAAGTAAATTAAAATTTAAAAGGTAAGTCTATTGTTTTTTTGGTTGCTTTAATAAATAATATTTATCTTCTTTTTAATCGTTTTGTGTTACAGGTTGTACTGGATACATCAAATTTTCAAAATACTCCTCTATTTAGGGGGTTTCTGGACAATTTTTAAAATATTATTAAAAATATCTTCTTAACCCAGGTACACGTGGTCCGATCGCGTGTTTTCGCATTCTCATGGATAAGCGTGCAATTTAGTATTATAATTTATTTTATAAATATTTCTTTTCAAGAATGCCAAAGTAAAAATACGCGAAAACAAATAAAATATATAATTATTAAAATTCTTCAACCATATCATTTTCGTTTGTTCGACGATATTAATTGACGATATGAATTGACTCGAGCAAACTCCTAACAGTATCTTATTCGATCTTTATCAGAAATCTACTATCTCTATTTATACTATTCTGGCAATATACATAGAAACTTTTGTAAATATACGTATTTATAAAAATCTGACAACTTTGTCAAAATACTTACAATGCTTTATATATAATACATATTTTAACATATGATTTTATATCACTAGCGGCACAATAATACCGACCGTGTGATAATATTAATTCTTAATACTTTTAAATAAAATACTATATACTACAGATATATTTTTAATAAACATTGGGACGGAATTGATATCTGAGATTCGATAAAAATTTGAATGCATGAAAAATGCATTCAGTCACAAGCATGAAATTTCTCTTACTTCCCATTAAGAAAAGTAATTAGCGACGTTAATTGACAGGCATCGTCGATACCGTGCTATGCGGCGTTGTAGGCCTAGAACCAGCGATAGAATGCGTTGTCGACGCATTTAAAGATTGCATAGTACCGATCTAAAACAAAATAATATATACATTTCTCGTTAATCTTTTAGTTGGACTCGTTCAAATGATTGAAATTAAATGATTCCTTACCCTCAAGTGTGCTAAATCCTCTAATCTAGTCAAGTCGCTTAGTTCAATATAGAGGGAATATACTATTAACCATCCATAGACGGAAAATGAAATAAATATTATCCACAATAAACATATTATGATATTGTATGCAAATATCAAATCATTCACGATACTAAAGAACAGGAAAGCAAAAAGACGGAATATGGTAAATGCGGCAAAACTATACAACCACGGCACCATTTTCTTTTCATATTCCTTACGCAATGCAGTAATAAGCATCAATGAAGTAATAAAAACTACTATCCCACCGATCATAGAGAATAAGGCAAAAACTATGAGAGCATTACGAACTGAAATCAAAAGATTTTCTTAATATTTAACAAATATTTGAATGATTATTAGGTAATAATCTTACAACCTACCGTGTTGATTGCCGATATAAACAAATTCATACGATATAATATAGTATCCGTAATGAGTGGAACCAGGTGTAGCTTGAGAAAGGCAATAGATGTCGAATATGACCGTACACATGGTGAAAAGTGCCAAACACTAAGGAAAGGAATTAAATCTTCAATATAAATACATTTTTTTACCTCGTAAAATTAACATCGTCGAATAAATACCAATGCAAATACTGCTACGAGCATAGCTCCTCTCTGAATGTCTAGTATATAAGCGTGCTTTAAAATCGGTTTTTGATACCAAGGTATTTTAACGCTGCGTACAGATCTAGAAGATCTGAGATTTGCGCTGCTCCTTGATGTAACGTGAGAATAAACCGAAGGTGTTCCCATACTTGGCGATCTTTTTCCATAATTCATTGTTATTTTCTCTTCTACACAAAAACATTAAACAAAGCATGCTTGCAAATTCATCTATATGCACATTATCTCTTTATACATTATTTTTCATATATTATTATAGAAACTTACCGTACAAACTTTTTCAATGAAAATCTTATTATTGCCGACAAGAATTATTGTGCAATGTATAAAAAAAATACGAGTCAACGTATAAAATAACACACACCCAAAAGACACGCCTCACATCACACACTAATTCATATGAATTTTAATGAGATGTTTATATTCCCTAAATTAGGGTGTCACAAAAACTGTGGTGACATCTACTCTAGTGATCAAATTATACGTAAGCTCTATTTGGGGTTTTTTCATTTTCTTTTTTTTACGATTGGTCACATTGTCATTCCAATTCGAATATCTTAACACAATACTTATACTAATCGCAAAGATATTTGAAATGTCGGTTATACGGTGAATCAATGAAGAAATTCGAATAAACTTTTTCAATTGTTTGTTTCTTTTCTTCAAGAAATATAATATAATTAAGTTATTCTAAAATCTAAGTATTTTTAACAATTCTTTTCACAGGTATTTATTAATACAATATGTTATTAATGCATTATATTATGTTTCTCTAGTATACATTAATTTTGAAGTTTCGTGCACGATTTGTTTTTATTTTAGGAAATTAACAATATACAAGCAAAGAATTATTATTTAAACATGGCCTTGATTTTTCAAAATCTTAAATTACCTTCAAACATTCCTTCAGAATACATCGAAAATGCACAAAATACGATGTATAAAATGCAAGAACATATCGATGGCCGTGGTTCAAAGTGGGTATAGAAAAATATACTTCAAAATTTGTTATTACAAAGTATTAAATATGATCAAACAATTTCGTGATTTTATTTTATCCATTTTGCAGATATCAATGGAGCTTGAATGATTTTGAAATAGGGGCTCCTCTTGGACGTGGAAAGTTTGGTCGAGTATATCTTGCTAGAGAAAAGAATACTCGTTACATGATTGCATTAAAAACTCTTTATAAGGTAGAATTAATAAAAGGTCGTGTTGAGAAACAAGTTATGCGTGAAATAGAGATACAATCGCATTTACGGTGAATTAATATTAATTAATTTAGCACGTTTAGTTTTCTCTTTTAAATGACGTGTTTAAACATTTCCCTTTCTTTTTTTTCTTACAGGCATCCACACATTCTCCAATTATTAACTTTTTTTCATGACCACAAACGAATTTACTTAGTATTAGAGTTTGCTGCGAGAGGAGAACTTTATAAAGAATTAAAACGTCAACCTGGAGAAAGATTTAACGAGCATCTGTAAATATTTTGAATAATTTCACTTTTTAACTTGCGATTATGACATGGATTATTTTGTATTTTACTTTATAGTTCGGCCAAGTATACGTATCAAGTAGCTGACGCTTTGGAATATTGTCATAAAAATAATGTAATCCATAGAGATATTAAACCAGAAAATTTATTGCTCACATTTAATGGCGATGTCAAATTGGCAGATTTTGGATGGTCAGTTCATGCGCCTTCGTCAAAGTTAGTTTCAAATATATTTTATTTTTACTTACTAATTTTAAATATGTTCATTATTAAATGTATTATTTTAGACGGAATACATTATGCGGGACATTGGATTATTTACCCCCAGAAATGGTAACTGGACAAACATATGATGTATATGTTGATCATTGGTGCCTTGGAATACTCTGCTATGAATTTCTAGTAGGGAGACCGCCATTTCTTAGCGATTCTCAACAAGAAACATATGTGAAAATAAAAAATTTAAATATCCAATGGCCGGAACAAATTAAACCCGGTGCCAAAGATCTTATTTCAAAGGTAACATTTAACTTTAAGTGCTAGGGAGAAGAGAATTATATTTGAATTTATAATTTCAGTTAATCAAAAGAAAAGGTTCTGAAAGAATATCATTAGCAGCTGTAAAGCAACATTTCTGGATACAAGAACATAAGAATGATGCAAAATGATCTACATACACATGATTACGTAAAAACGTCATATTTAACGTTGCCTCGTGGCTCAATTGATATTCGTTTGTTATGTTTCATTTTGCTCAAATGTATAACTATTTTGATACATACGACCAATCTGTATATATATATATATTAGCAAATTAAGGATAATACAAAATTATGCCTAAAAAGTTTTAATAATATAAGAGTAATTAGATGCAAATATAAATTCTAATTCAAGGAACGTGTATATTATATCATACATGGTCCTCTTGCATAAAATCATAACATTTTTATTGTGTCATACAATTTGATTAATTATTTTATTTTTCCTATTGATTTTTTCTCTTTTTATGATACATATATGGGCACGCGATGCAGAAATTAGATAATAGTCTTTTATGGCCAATCTAAATTGATGCCTGTAACATCCAATGCAACAATATCTACTTCGGTATTCAAAAGATCGCACAAACTTGGTTTTGTTCGTCCAAAATCTCCATGAACGAATTCTTTGACATAAGTACCAGCTTGTGCTCTTACATCCAATACAAAAAACATATTATCGGTATCGGTGGGTGCATTTGGTAAATTTAATAATTCTTGTGGTTTAGCCCATCGAGCGCGCATATCGTATATGTAACGTACACGGGGAGTCAATGGACGTCTATGCAAAACTCGAATCGGTGTTTTTTGAATTATTTCGACGTTTTTTAACTCGTTTAACAATTCAATGTTTGATTTGTCTTGCGGTGCGTTGCGACATACGCAAAGCGCTCGATAAAATTTTGTTTTAACATTTTCACCTTCTTTTAACTTTTTTAAATCGTCCCTAAAAATAAAACAAATTAAATTACTAAAGAATTATACTTCAAATAAATTTGTCACGTTTATTAACTCTTACCTTGTTAGTAATTTCAAATTAGTTGTTATCTTAACTTGCGTAGAACTATCGTTGATGATAGTTACTAAGCTTGATAAAAGTTCAGTACTTATCTTCGTAATTCGAGGATTTATTAATTCAATTGCAAATGGTCTACCGGAATGTATGTTTCTTACATCAACATCTTCTCTTCCAGAAGATTGAAATTTGATTGCTATAACAGATATATATATATATATATACATATACAATACATTATTTATTGATGAGCATAATCATACATTTACATTTGTTTTGTTTTAAATTAAATTATTAAATTACATTCAGCTTTGACAGCTTTAACAATGGGTTCGCATATTATGTCTTGCACAGATGTTTCCATTTTCTTTTCACCGTCTATGAACCAGGGCGTTTGACAAAGTTGTCGAGAAAGCTTATTATAGCGTCCTAATATAAATGAACAATACAAATACATATAAAATGCTAAATTTCTTATTATTTCTTATAGAAAATTATTAACAATTATCACACCTCCTATAAAAATACTACTGTGAGAGCACAGGACTTTTTCAATATTTATAAAAGAATCTGGTTGCGTGGGTGGAAATAGGTAATACTTTTGAAACATTTCATCAGTTATACTAATCATCACAGATTCTATGTTTTTTCTACTACATTTATTGTTACCATACTTTCTTTTCCTGTTCATTCTTTCTTGTTTAGAACATTCGTCATAATTATTTCCCAATTGATCTAATCTGAAAGAACAACGAAAATATTTGTGTAGATTACGTTTTTTAAATAATAATACAAGATATAACGTACAATGTATAACATTCATTTTCATCATTTACGTATAAAAAAAAAATTTCTAGCAAAAATGGAGACGGCGTTGTTAAATCAGGACGTTTTCCAATGATATCTTCCAATTTAGGAAGAGCAATCCATTTCCATATGTCTTTGACATTAAGTGTTTTATATTTAAGGGTACTATATTCATCTTTAGTTAGATTTAACTTTTTGGCAACATATATATGCAACGATCTTTCTCTGAGAAACAGAGATATAGGTACGGTTAAAGCGCAAGTAAACGTTGAACAATCATAATTTTCATTTTGTACTTTTTGTTTAATCTGAAAACAATATTTACCTTCCATTATACATTTACATATACAGACGCATATTTAAAATATACTACTTAACATTTCCAATACTTTCATTCGCAATGGAAAAAGAATAAATGGTAAATATTTACCCTTGACTTACTCTTTTTATTACACTTTCTTCTATTTTAGATTGAAGGATACCTAAGCAAGCAATACAAGGAAGATCTGTTTCCTTGACGCATACTTGTTTCTCTTCTGAAGATTGTATCTAGTAAATCAAACGTAATAAATAGCATATAAAGTTATTAATCTATGAAATAAGAAATAAACAACATACAAGGTTTTTCAATTCGTCCAGATCTTGATAATATTTGGGATTGTTGCATCCGGTGAAACGTAAACAACATCTTAAACAACATTTTTCTAACCTCAATACGTGAAAGATCTTCTTTCCTTCTTCCGTTAGAGTAGAACTCATTAGTAATTTGAATAAAGTCTGTTTCAATATTAAATGTGTTATAACAATGTTTTCGTTAGATTTTTAATCATTACTTTATAAATAACATCCTCGTGTCTTCATATAGGGAAATTCGGGGTCAAGAGTTTTAAGTTCTGACCAATAGCAACTTTCGAAATGTCGATTCTAAATAAGATAGAAGAATATCGATAAGAGTCGATTCGATATAAAATGGAAGAATATCGATAAAAGTCGATTCGAAATAAGATAGAAGAATATCGATAGTTTGTTACTTCATTCTGGTTCCAACCATCCGAGTAGATCGTTACGTTTGGTAAGCGAACGGATATCTTTACGTTCATTGCATAAGTGTCATTTGATAATATACTACTTTTTCATAAATATCTTCTTTCATTTAATTCAATTTCCTTTTTTTTTTTTGATCGTCATCATGATCGGATTTAATTGCAATTGTAAGAGTATATTTGAACGATCAATTAGCATCATGTCGAATAAGATTTTCTGGCGTACCGGTAATTTTCAATACGAAAATAAGAAATCCTTGTGTTATTTATTTTTATCGTGTCGTGATTTATTTGTAGTGTCTAGATATTTAAAAAAAAGGCAAGATGTCGACTAGTCTCTATCATTGATACATCTATATATGCACTTAAGTGGGTCCTCTTAGCGTTGACCTTGTCAAGGTTAAAAGTTATTCAAAGGCGTGTATTTTCTGACAAAGTAACATCCCGAGCATAGTAATTTAATTCTTTAATATCATCGTTTATCAAAACTGTAAATATTTCCTTCAATATACCTTTGGAGAGAGATTATATTAATAGAAATACTAGAAGCTCGCGCATATAGATAAACTTTTAATTGATATATTATTGGTGGTAGTTGTAATCATGTCACGTTATTTATAGATTTTCATCCGTGAACTGCGATATAATCAACAATATGGCAATTAAGAGTATCAAGGCTCGTCAGATTTATGACTCTCGTGGCAATCCAACCGTAGAGGTAAGAATGCATTTTATTTGAAGAAAATTCTAATATTTATTTTCTCATGAAATTCACAGGATGTTATAATGTTATCGGTTAATTTTCAGGTTGACCTAGTCACAGAATGTGGTCTTTTCCGGGCTGCTGTACCATCCGGTGCCTCAACGGGAATTCACGAAGCTCTGGAGCTTCGAGACAATGATAAATCGAAATATCATGGAAAATCCGTATTCAAAGCTGTGGATAACATTAACTCTATTATTGCTCCTGAATTATTGAAGGTATATAAGCCTTGTTGACAACGATTTCGATATGTATATACGTGTATATGGAACGACAACGATACGAATATTTTTCTAGGCCAACTTGGAAATTACTCAACAAACCGAAATTGACAATTTCCTTATTAAATTAGACGGTACTCCTAACAAATCTAAACTTGGTGCCAATGCAATTTTAGGCGTTTCACTGGCTGTCTGTAAAGCAGGAGCTGCTAAGAAAGGGATTCCACTATACAAGTACGTCGCTGAAGATCATATATATGTGATACAGGATGTTAGAATCAGTAGTCGATGGTATTATTTGTATTCTTGAATTGTAGGTATATCGCAGAATTGGCTGGAAACAATGATATCATTTTACCAGTTCCTGCTTTCAATGTAATCAATGGTGGATCCCATGCTGGCAATAAATTGGCCATGCAAGAATTCATGATCTTACCGACCGGTGCTTCCAGCTTCACCGAAGCTATGAAAATGGGCAGCGAGGTATATCACCACCTCAAAGCAGGAATTAAAAAGAAGTTTGGCTTGGATGCTACAGCTGTCGGCGACGAGGGTGGTTTTGCTCCAAACATTTTGGAAAACAAAGAAGCTTTGAATTTGATCATGGATGCCATTAAAGTAAGAATTAGAAATACTTTGGTGGAATTATTTGTTAAATATTTTTCTTATTCGATAATCAATCGATATAACGATTATTCGTAAACCCGTAGACGGCCGGATATGAAGGAAAAATAAAGATTGGTATGGACGTGGCTGCGTCCGAATTCTACACAAACGGAAAGTACGATTTAGATTTCAAGAACGAAAAGTCCGACCCTAACGCGTATTTGAAGCCG
Organism: Polistes canadensis; assembly: GCF_001313835.1. Classification (NCBI taxonomy): domain Eukaryota; kingdom Metazoa; phylum Arthropoda; class Insecta; order Hymenoptera; family Vespidae; genus Polistes; species Polistes canadensis. The sequence goes on from NW_014569910.1 coordinate 98,780, forward strand.
GAAGAACTTCAAAACTTATATTTGGATTTCGTGAAAAATTATCCGATCGTATCGATCGAAGATCCATTCGATCAAGATGCTTGGGAATCATGGGCATCCTTGACAGCTGCTACCCCAATTCAGATTGTGGGAGACGATCTTACTGTGACAAACCCAACTAGGTAAGCGAGAAGCGAAGAAAACTATTTCGAATCTTATATTTCACATATACGTCTTATTTCATATTCTAGAATCAAGACAGCGATCGAGAAGAAGGCTTGCAATTGCCTTTTGTTAAAAGTCAACCAAATTGGTTCGGTTACCGAATCGATCGCTGCTCACAAATATGGTAAAGAAAATGGATGGGGCACTATGGTGTCTCATCGTTCAGGAGAAACTGAAGATACGTTCATCGCTGACTTGGTTGTTGGCCTGTCGACTGGTCAAATTAAAACTGGAGCACCATGTCGTTCCGAACGTTTAGCCAAGTACAATCAAATCCTTCGTATAGAGGAAGAACTTGGATCAGCTGCCAAATTCGCCGGAGAAAAATTCCGTAATCCACACGCTTAAAAAGGAAACTGTATACTATGCGGTCATATTACAAAGTTCATTTGTTAAGTACCTTAAAGTGATCAATTTACGTAATAACGATGTATTCACGTTACGTATTATTAGAAACAGCTTCATTGCGTAGATCAAAAGTATTCTACTATTTTTTGTTGGTTTTTTTCTTTTTTAAAGTGTCATTTATCGTACAAAAATAATACATCTAATGCGACAATTATATTTATAACTATGACATATTGTTCACAAGATAGGTGTATACAGGGTTTATCTGATGCGAAACGAAGTTTCATTAAACGGAATAGAAAGTTGTTATATATATTTATCTTCTAGAAGAAGTAAACATTGTTATTCAACATATCTGTGCAAATGGATCGACAAATAAAAGTGAAGTCTGTAAAATAAGTATCGTTCTGTACAATGAGTTTAATGTTTATCAAACATTGTATTATATTTTTAACATCATTATATATTTCAATGGTATCTTTATACAACTTACGTTACTAATAACAATTATCAAAAATACGAATTATTCTCAAAAGGAGATAAATTCGATATTGGTATAAATTAACAAACGCATTTATTTACACACGACCTGCGAGACAGCGGACAATAATTAAGAATGCCTCGCGATAATTCCATTATTTTGTCTTTGTTCTTTCGATCTGGTAATCCACAGTAAATTACTTTGCTGAAAAAAAATGTGGCGAACAATAACTTACGATGCGTTTTTATTTCGAGTAAGCTATGTATTCTTTGTTTTTACCTGAAAGTAATCTTCGATTTCTTCCAACGTACGATTTTTTGTCTCTGGCAGTGCAATGTAGACAAAAATTGCCTCTAATAACGCAAATATGCCGAAAATAGCAAAGGCACCGGTTATACCTACCGCATTATTTATCTACAATTCAATATAATAGAACATTATCTTGAATACGGGCATATCTATGCAAATTATTGAAAAGTAGTCAAAAGTATAAATACCATTGGGAAAAATTTCGTTGCGAGGAATAATAAAAAGTTGAAAATAAAAAAATTGAAACCACCGGCGATACCTCGAGCCTTTTGCGGTAACAATTCGCCGATCATCAAGCCCGGGAGCGTGAACAAACCTACGGTATTGGTGCCAACGTAAGCGAACAAACATATACCAAGAACGTATGCCTGAAATATAAAATGCGTTAATTTGACATCTATGCAAAATATATCCAATCGGAGAAGAAAATAAAACGGCTTACATCCATATCGGATTCTTCTTCCTTTATCATAGTATATGCCACGAGTATGAGCGAAGCAAGACTCGTACCTATCGCTGAAAAAATACCAAGACTACGTCTGCCAATTTTAAGAAGTAAGATGCAAGCTAGCAGACAGAAAAAGAATCTTGTCAATGCCGTTATTATGGCGGCTACATAACTGTCCATATTTTTGCCACCTGTACGACGATAGGAAAATGACCAAACGAAAATACAAATGTAATTGAAAAATGTTTTTCTCGAAGGTATATATGTTATATATGTTAGGGGCAATGTATGAGAAACATGATCGAAATATACATTGACCGTAACATATATAAAGTTCGAGATAACGCTATACGCAACTCACCGATGTCTCGAACGAGATCGACCGCGTAAAAGACTATTACGTAGGTCCCGCTACTTAATTGCAAAGCGTTGAAGATGTTTATGATGAACAAGGGCTTAAGCACGTTAGGGCTAACGATAGTGGACAACGTCGAGGATACTCGTTGACCAAATGACGTTGTTAATGACTTCTGTCCAGCATCGTGCTTCGCTCTGACTTCCAATATAGATATTTCCGTGTTCATCTGGAAGCACGAAGCGTCAGCGTATTATCTCTAATGAAACGATATGAAATGAATGGATGCCAGTTGTACCTGTTTTGTATCGCCTCCTCTCAACCACAACAAAGCGCTTTTCGCTTTTTCGATCTTTCCTTGTCTAATCAACCAAGCGGGGCTTTCCGGTACGAAAAAAAATGAGGTAAAGGCAAGAATGGGTAAAACGGTGCCGCAAAAAGCAACGACGTTCCATTCGAAGGATGCTCCGAAAGCGTAAATCAAAAGTATCCCGAAACTGTAGGCTGCAAAAGCGCTCCCAAATAAAATTCCACGAAGTCCTGGATCGGCGGTCTCTCCTACGAGTACCTATTGACACGATTTTTCAACGTTATCTACCGAAATATTTTACAGCAGAAAAGTGTAATAATGTTTTTTACCTGACTCGGTACAGCCATAAATCCGACTGCGAAACCGGAGATGATACGGCCGACGAGTAAAGTGGGAATGTTTTCGGCGAAACCCATTACGATCCAGCCGAGGCAAAGTGGTATAGAGGATAATTGCAAGCATCCTCGTCTCCCTAATGCGTCTAGAAATGGACCCGAGAGAAGCGATCCTATCGGAGTTGCCAAACTATGGACCGATGCTATGGACAATTTTTATTTATTTATTTTTATTTCTTCCTTTATTATAAAAGACCAATTTTCGTATCAATTGAAACGCATCGAGCTCGCTTTAATGGATTCTAATCGTTAGATAGACGAAACATTAAAACAAACATTTGACCATTTATGGAGCCGTATAGAACCACGGAAAATACAAAGGGTACAACGTTCAATTCCTTTCTTATCCGCAGTGTCCCAATTTTCTCGCAAGGAATGCAATCCGTTTGCCCATCTATCGTAATACTTTTAGTCGCGAAAAGACACTTTTCCGAAGATCTAATTTAATGAAATTCAAGAAACAATCGAACCATATTATATTCGTTTGCTTTGATTTTTCGAGAGTCCTCCAAATAAGATCGAATATTAAAGAAGGAAAATAATTAGATTGGATTTCGAGGTGTAATAATCGTTACGAGTAGTTTCCGGCGATCCAACAAAGGGAATGATCGATTATTCCCGTGAAAAAGCAACTATTAGCGAGTGTACCAATGAATCCTACGTAGCTTTACACAAACATAACATTTAGGAAGAACGATTGATTACTTGCCTATCCACGATCCGAGCTCGCGATCCACGTACATGCTTGTATTCTTCGCGGATAATTGTGGCAAAAGTACAGCGCTGTAACCGATGGGCATCCCAGCACCGGCTGCCAATAATAAAACTGCGCCAGCTACCAAGCACTGCAATAATAATAAGGAAACCCTCCAAATCGCACTCCAAATTTCCTACGAATGTCCATTTACCTGGGCAAAAATTGCTTTCCGATTCGACGAGTATCGATTTATGACATTTTCCACCTCGTACAGACCGTCCAAGTTCGTATTGCTGTTGTTATTTTCGATATCTTCGATGACATCCTTAGTTTTGACAACCTTTGTGTACTTGGTCGAGTTGTACCGCAACATGGATTGGTTTTCCTCGCTGCGAATCGAACGATCTCACTTAAAATAGAAACTCATTTCATTTGCATCTCCATCTCGTATAATAATTACCTTGTATCGTGCACCATGGTGATTAAGAGAAATATTGAATCTTCCTTTCGATCTATTTAACTTATTAGAGGTTCCTTCGAATTTCGCCGTGATTCATTCTATTCGTTATCGATGTTGAAACATTTTGAATTTCTTTTCGTTGTCGTTCCATTCGCGATCGGTCGATGATTACGCTTATTTCCGCTTTAGGAATCCACCGTTATGTAATGAACGTAAATAATGACTGGGAAAGTAAAAGAGTAATTTTGTCTGTTGACTGTCTTATCTAACAGCGATTTCTCTTATGTCCGCGATGTGTCGCTTTAATGACAAAAATCCGTAAAGGTATGACAATCCGATTAAGCAAAGTGCACGATCTTATCCCGATGAGCATAAAAACAATTTATGATTAGATAAGAAATTTGATGAATTTTCTTCAATAGATTCCTTGTCTCGTACTTCCACCCGTACATTCATCCAAGTATCAAAGCTTCTTTTCTACGTTTCTTCGAACGAATAAATCAATCGATTTAAATCACGCGCGGCCCGTATATGTATATATTTATTTCTTTTGTTGCTAGAGAACAACAAAATTGAGAGAACATATAACTGAGAATTGCCGATTTTTCTATTGATTGATGCTCGTCGACGCGATATCGGGAATCACAACGGTAAATCTCTTTCGTATATCGATAAGTTCGATTAGAAAGAAGATAAAGTAGCCGAAGATAATGAAAAAAAAGCGACGTCCGTTAGAATTAGGTTTGCTTTAACTCGCGAGACTCCTGGATGGGAACTGTGAGTGAAACATTTGTCGTGCGCCCTCTTATAAACCGTTCACTTTGATTAAGGTCCCTTTCTCGAACGATTCTCCTGTCTCGTTTACACTCACACACGCATCAATCGCCGAGTAATCGCGATGAAACATCTTAGCTCGTTGACCTTTCTTGATCAAAATCTTACAAATACTCTTGAAATCTTCCTAGTTGTACTCGATATTTTACACGCTATTACGTATATTTAACAAACAATGCTTTAGTTTCATTTATATATGTACGTATGACGTTGCCTCTGTTATAATACGAGCACGGTATAATTTACGACCGTAAAGCATACATAATTATTACTCGGACCTTGTTCTATCTTTCCCTCTCTCTCTCTCTCTCTCTCTCTCTCTCCCATTCGCACATTCGCAAACCTAGTACTCGTATAAATTCGATAATAATCTCGCAATGATTTCGCAATAGTTTAGCAATGGTTTCGCCATGGTTTCGCAATAATAATATACCTTTTATACCTCTTTTGATTTGAACGTTCTCGTCCTTGATTTGTTTGTCAGGGTTGCGTCAGGGGCATTTCCGAGATGATAGCCATTGATTCAACGTAGCTATCAAGAATCACGGTGACCACGACTGCTGGACCGGTTGGTCCATTAGAGAGACCTTGACCCGATATTCGGATAACTAGACGACAAGGATGACGGCTCAACTTGACCGATTACATCTGACTGGGGATTGTTCTTACGGACAACGCTAGCTAGCTATTATTTGTTGAATTTTTCTTCTTTTTTTTCTTTTTTGGATATTCCCTGTGTATTGCGTATCCTATCTCATTAGACGATCCAACGATACGAATAAAAGTTTCTCGATATACGTTTTCTTTCAACGCGTTGTTTGCTGCTGCATCGATTTTCGCGCAAAGAGACATCGCGCAAGTTGTTTCTCGGAACAGAGAAAGAGAAAGAGAAATCCATGGAATATCCTCCTGGTCGTTTGACGTTTCTCTCGGTTCGTTTGGAAAAACAAAAGGTTTGATCAAAACCGCCTGGCCAACCGGAAGGTTGCAACACGAGAGTTGTGCATTCAAACCGTCGACGCAAAACTATACTTTATAGTGTGTACTTCGAGGAGAAGACTTTTACAATCCAGTTATTATTTTTTATCGGGTTCACCTGCCAATACCTACGTTACGATATCAAACGAATAAATTTCGATGGACGATCGATACGCGATTTAATTAAAGCGTCGAATTATTCGATTGAATTAATGAAATCGTATTCAAATGTCGCTGGACGTTTTCCTTTTTCTCTATACTAAGTATCGATCGGTATGAATACGCGATTATTTCATTCAAATTCAAATAAAAATTCATTTTTCTATGTAAAAAAGGACGCGATCGCGATTAACTCGATTACCTCTTTGAAAATTCACTTGGTGCTACAGTATTTTGGTATTACACGCTAGACTTTTGTGCATATTTGACAGAGATTTAGATGATTTGATCGTACGTACGCGTTAGTCATTCTATAGGCATTTTATTTTTCCTCTCTCGCTTTCGTACGCAAGCATTGTTTTGCAAACGTTATGGCGATGTGCCAATAACTGTTCCTAACAAATAACTACCTCTCATTTCGCGAGATATTTCATCTCCGAGAAAGAAATACTTTTTTATTTCCGAAAAATAAATAGGAAACGATAACTGTAAAATATAAAAAAAGAAAGATCTGCGATCGACAATCTTTTAAGATCGGTCCATCCATCATTCGGCTAGTAGACCCCACCGATGGTTGCGTATGACAATGCGTAAGAAATATTTTGCACGATGCTCGTGAAAGGTTTCAAGGATGAGAGTGGGACAACCGTCTGATAAATGAGCTCGCCGACAAGAAAGATAAATATTTTTATCGACTAGAAGCGAAAATGTAACAACAAACTTTTTCGATTTTCCAGTCAAACCAACTTATTTATTATATTACGTACGTATCTCTGGTGTAACGTAAAAGAAAATTGGAAGGGCGAGTCGAGGTTTGTGTAGTGTATTCGCCACTTTTTCGCCACTTTTTCGCCACTTTTTCGGCACTTTTTCGGCACTTTTTATCTTTTTACTCTAATGTAAGATCCATCAAGAAAAAGATGACTCGGCGAGCGTGCTTTCGAGCGAAAATGCGAAGGCGTTTTAAAGAGAAAAAGAAAAGTGAGAAAAAATAACAGGAGCCTCGAGATGGAACGCACGAACACAGTTATGCGTTTATATAAAATACATCGGGTAGGGTAAGGTAAACTCTTTCTATCTATCTCCCTGCGTGTTGGCGGAAGAAAATGGAAAAAAGGGATCCTTTTGTTCCTTCGCGCTCCTTCGTTTCTCGGGCAAAGTACTTATCGAGGATGGCACTTGGACGAAGCGAAAGGAAATCTTAGTGTATCCTGTTTGGAAGAAAGGAAAAGAGAGAAAACCTATTATTCTAACATTAACGAGGAGCACGAACGCAACGAGCTACGAGAGACGGAAATAGAAATTCATTTGTTCGATGTGATGAAACGTCGCGAACCAACGCAAATAACGCTGACTTTCGATTTTACGATCAACTAAATGCGTTTTTTCAATTACAATTTTCCATTCTTATCGCTTTATCGATAAACGCGAGAGATTATCTTTCTATTATGCTCTTCTAACGAATCAATTCTGTTTCGTCAGAAACTTATTTTGTAATATTTTTCAGAGATAAGTTTTCCGAGAAAACTTGCGTATGAATAAAAAAGAAAGAAAAAAGAAAACAGAAAATGCAAAAGCGCTGAGACATCAGTATTCCTGAAGGAGTTAAATAATTTATCCTCTATTTCAGCACCTATTCTATTCCTATGTGTTGAGAAATTAATTCGATGCACGGCTTGGTTGAGGCTTCGGTTTGCATTCTACGTTAATACAATATATATTATATATACGCGTACGCTTTTATTACAAGAGCGAACTGATTCAATTTCGCTATGGGCAAAGAACTTTGGGAGTATCAATCACAGGGAAAATTAATAATAATAATAATAATAATAAACGTATTATATCGATGAAATTAAGCGTTGTTAATTACGATCAAGCCAAATGGCAAGTAGAATTTATTCGATGAGCCATTTGGTGGGGCCGGATTTATGGGGAGGGAAACAACAGCTGAAACCTAGGGGCCTCTAGAATTATGCAATAATATAATAATGCAAAATTTTGTAGTCGATGATAACGAAATCAAATTATTACCATTCGAAAATATAGGAGGGGGCCTCCGGTTTTTCGTTGGCTCGGGGCCTTTGCGTTCTAAAATCCGATACTGGCACTTGGGGTATATACCAGTTCTAAATTGGAGTATAGAAGAATGAGATCGTTGAAGGCTTTAAGATAAAGTGCATTCGGCTTTTCCCTCGAATTTAAAGACGAAGCTTAACTGGTTGGAAATGATCGTTCGCGTTAACTGCAAATAAAACCCCTTATCTTACTGGCTCTTGACAAAATTATTAAATTCATTTGTTTTCTCCAAATTGATCCTGACCTTTTAAAAAGAATTCGACCATAAGTTTTTTTCCCCTTCGAATCGAGCGAGCCAATCTCGAAGGATTGTCCTTTTTTTTTTTTTTTTCTTATCGGTCGATCCTTCACCTACCACCTCCGAAAACATCCTTCGATCGAAATGAACGACCCAAAACCATTACCAACGACCACTCGATTTCTTCTTTCTTTCCCGACAATTTCCTATTTCGTCCTTTTCATTTTTTCGATACATCTATTATATTATTATACTTTGTATTTTCTTTACAAATTCAACTTGTTAGATCGAATTTTCCTTTGACTTTAGATCGAATTTAACTATTCGCAAAGGCAGTAATAACGGGACACATTTCATTCCTCTAAATGGAACAATACCTTTTGATCCTAGTATTGGATTTTGTCGGAAGGTTTACCCCTAGGTTTACCCCTAGGTTTACCCCTAAAGGGATGGTCGATTATTCCTGTGCATCTTTTTTGTATCACGGATTTGCTCGGGTAATATAACACGAATCGTTAATTTATTTTCGGTCATTGCTAATCCATACCTAGAAATTTTAAACTATGTATGCTTTGACGATCATTTGTTATTCTATCGAAATTAGTTTCGATTCGTCTCTGTCATACTGCACGTTGTTCGATCATCCGCTGTCATAACACTTCTCTCGCGTTATATCAATTACATTTCATTGTTAATCATTAAAATCAGCTCTTTTGAATAAATCTATTTATTAACGAATATTGCCCTCCTTGTGTATATCCATCCAGATATCCATCCATGCAGATCCAAGGCGATTGCTGCAATCGTTAGACCAGTTCCTCATTCAAAGGGAAAAAAAGGTTTGCATTGTTCAATCAACCTACGTAATAATAAACCTAAATAAATGTAGGAAAATAAAAAGATTCGGAGGCTACTTAAAATTCTTTTCGCGTTAAATCGTTTCATTGTGCATAGAACACAATGTGCTGTCGGTCGCCCCGTGCATAAGAAATTCAAAGGATCGAGATGTCACTCTACACTTACGTAACACCTGCATTTTCCTTTTTATACCTCTGCTCCTCTCTTTATTTCCACCTTCACAAATCCTAGTTTTGAACTATACTATAATAAAGTTTTCGACTAATCGAGGTGGACATCTCCTTTCCCCTTTATTTCACGAACTAGATAGATAGCCCAAAGGTGAGAGATAAAAAATAATGTACTCTCTCGAGACACTAGATCGAAGAATGGATTTTCTTATCTTTTTTGTTCCTCCCTTCTTTTAAAACCATCCTCTGCTTCTTCCATTCCCCTTGCTTTTTTCTCGCCTCCGAGGCATTCTCATGTTTTTACCGAAGAATATCCTTGAGTCTGGCTAAAAACGTCTAGAAGGATTTTTCAAAGTTACGCGATAGGTTCGCTAGGAAAAATGATCTTCAACAACTATTTTAAGAATAGAAATAATTAGTAGATACGTGGGGGGTAGTTATTTTGGAAATAAAACTTGTTCATCCAATAGGAATGTATGTTCGCTCAAAGGATGATGACTGACAGCAGTGTCTTTAACCTCCGTGCCAGTTTAAACGCAAAACTGTGTCAAGGTACATTTTTTTATGACCTTGGATAGAATTGTACTTAATGGTCTTTAAAGGGAGATCATTTTATCGGTGCTATCTCCATAACATTTAATTCGAAGGAATTGTAATAATTTACTATCAAAATCGAGACTTTAAATGAAGTAGTTCGCACGCACCCACGTTTATATCGTTTAAATCATTGCGAGTTTATTTAGCGTGTAATGATTAGTAGAAAAATATCCTTGGAAATGAATCGCCCCCATCGTCAAAGTTTAACGGAATGCTCCTTTCTATGTCTTTATATGATAATAGAATATAATCCGATTAGGCTATTATATGAAATTACGCGAAATGTGGGTCGCGGCAAACTTATGCCACGTGCAGACATACATTATAGAATTGATATATTTAATAGTTGCGTCAAACAACAAAACAACCTGTTTATTTTTATAATTATTATTTCGAGCACCTAGGGATGGCGTGTACATTGTTCGTTTACATTGTTCAATCTTTATTTTTCCAAAGGAGTCCGATAAAAATAAAGAAAATGAAAAGCCCGCAAGAATCTTTTCGTGCTTTTACTTTTTTCTATTACTACCGCCTATTATCTATCTTTTCCATAATATTACCGTAAAAGAGAAAGCTTGGGTTATATTCCGCTCGAAGCGAATTCTCTCAATTTTCCGAGGATGTCTACGTAAGTCCTCTCGAGTAGAATGACACGGAGCAAGGAACTTCCAACGAGCTTATCGAGGTAGATCTTGTTTTCTCCCTCACCCTCTCTTTCGCAATTTGATTAAACAATCGAAAGCAAATGGGCAAAGGGGGAGCATCGAAAAAGTGAAAAGAGAGAAAAGCCCCAGGCGTTCGCGGCCTCTGCGTTGGTTTATTAATCATTGAATTGCGTGTGTGCTAGGAGAATCATTTTTTATTCGGAGAATCTCTCTTATGGACCGTTTATTTTTCACAGTAGACTAAATCCATTTTTGGTCTATTTAATTCAACACTCTAGATCAATCTAGTTAATCTGCAAAATAAATGATCTCTGCACTATAGCTGTAACACATACACACGTTATACATCACAACCCCATAATATCATAAATTTGTATTTGAAAAAATTCATTTGCTTGGTATAGAATTATCTTATAATTATAGAACGCCTATCCTCATTCCTACCTGTTCTGATATCTTCGGATTCAAGGCTAACTCGTAAGAATAAGTTAGTTCTCCTCGGTTTCGGGCTTATCCCAGATAGAATAGTAAGGAAAGTGGAGACTCTTAAGTGGTACCGTGGTAACATTAACCTTGTGGGATATTAGAGTCCTTTAGTGGTAAGCTCAACTTTATCAGATAGCTCGATATGTGGTTCTTTGATCTTGGCATGCTTTTACTTTCCCTCTTGGTCTTACCCCGCTTTAGGATTTTCCGAATTATTCAAATGAATTTTTCAATCAAAGCCAAAAATGACAAAAATGAGTTAAATGCTTCCCTTCCCTTTAAAACGCGACCCCGAAAGACTCGGTATTCAAACTATCTCTAACCTGAAACATATTTTTATGGGTAACGAAAATTCACCTTTGTTAATTTTATTCACAAATTCGAATTTATTTATATAGGATAACTATAAGTATAAATATAATACACATAATATTTTTCAAGAAATAACCATTCCTGTCTATGAAGACGACAGTCTATGTTACTTTTTTTAATACTATGATCAATATGGCGTATCTTAACTAATATATCCATCTAACAACGTAAATCGACGAATAATTAACAAGATTTTCATGATTAGAGCGTCGGAAACGACATTGGACTCGTTGCATAATGTATTTAAGTATTTAAGTATTTATTTTTATACGCTTACGTGTTTACATGAAACATATTAATCATCCTTAAAACGTGCCCATGTTTAATAAAGAGTCGTCGTCCATCGTTACAATTAAAAATCGTTATTACGAGCTATTACTAAATTCATTTTGATTATGTTCCGTAATAATTTCGTTCGACATGTATACGATAGACGCGATTGAATTTTCATATACAATAATAAGTTTTAGATAAAGATAATTATTATAACTTAATACTAATTAGATAGATGTGTATGTAATTATAATAATAACAACTGGACTAATTAAAAAATTCATCTGCTTGTAAAATCTTACTTATTTGACTAGTTTTTTTTTTCTTTCTTTTTTGCTTTCTTTTTCAGTCGTCGTAAAAATAATTATTCATAGATACATAACTATTATTATCTCATTGCATTGAAGAGTTGTTCATTTCGAAAGAAAATAAAATAATGAAGCATATTATTCGTCTACTTAAAATCCGCAAAACACGCGCGCGCCCATTTTCAGAAGAATTCTTTAGTTGGTTTGACGCGATATTTTATTTAAACTCGACTAAATCTACATATAGAAGGTCCCGTTGTCGCGCGATAATAACACGACACGAATTAAATCAATTTCAATTTATTGATAACTATATAGAAATATCGATTCAATTTTTATTTCATCGGACGTTAAATATTTGTTTTCTCGCAAAATATTATTAGAAAATATTCTTCCTAGGATTATTTGTCCCTATATAGAGAGCATTTTGTTCATATTTTCCTTCGATCGTTGAAATTATTTTCGACTTACAAGGTAAGAATGTTCGAGGATAAATATATCTACATTTATTTCCAAACATGACTATGAATTTGATAGTATAAAAGATCTTACCTGGAAATTTCGAATAATATAGCTACGTTCTATAGAAACACGAATAAAATCTATCTTTTACCATCTACGTTATCTAAAATATTCGAAAGTTTATTTTTCGTGATTAGGTACAAATACTTAAATTCAAATAAAAATTTTATAATAACATGTAAATGAAAAACACTTTTATATTGTATATCGCGTTATTTCCATTTCGTATATCTCGTTAATCGTCTTTAATAAAAAGAATCATTCATTCTGTAAAAGCTCAGTTACGTTCCCCTTTAAGAACTCTCGATATCAAATTCTCCTCGGTAAGTTCTATTCTTTTATAAAACAGCGAGAGGTAATACGATGGAAAAACTTTCAATTGATTGTTATGAAACAAAAACGATCTTCGAAAAAAGTTCGAAAACAATTAATACTTATTACACACGCATTTATATAAATATATATATATATATATATATAGTTTTTAGGTTTATATTTATATTTGCAGAATTAATGTTGCTATTTTTTCATCGGTGACACGAATCTATATAATATATATATTCGCAAAGAATCTTCACAGTTATTCTACTATATAAGTATATGTGTATGCATTTATGCATATATGATGTATATATGACTTTATCTAATTGTTCCTTCGAGTGAATAAAAATATGCAAGCTCTTTGCGAATATGTGACGTTGGATAGATAGGTAAATAAGTAGGCATATAGTATATACATAGATAAGTGCATACGACATTCCCGTTAAATTTGGTAAAAAGATATTTGGACGAATCGCGTGGTTACATCTCGAGTCGAGTAAAGGTAAGCAAGCGAAAATATAATAACTCAGAAGAGTTTTTTTGTTCTATTATTCGACGATTGACATTAATTATTCCGAGAAACGGGCCGAGTATCTTTGAACGACGCTTACAAAACTCGATAAGTATAATATTTCTTCTCAATCCCGTATTCGATTGAAATGTGCAAGTACAAGGAAAGAATTTTCTCTTCTTTTATTTTTTTTTTTTTATAAAGTACTTGTTGCACGCGAATGAAATTTCTACGATATTATCTTCAAAAGTTGTTACTTTGTAACTCAAGGAGCCTTTATAATCGAGCATAGAGAAACGTTTATATTCAGTTTTGTAATCATTTATTTGTTTACTCTAAGAATAATTTCAAAAGGGAGGAGAGAAAGAAAATTGTTAGTTATATACGAAAAAATAGAGCTATTTCTATGTATTTACTAATTTACGTCTGATAAGTTGGAAAACAAAAAGAAAAAAGAAAATAAGAGGATAAGAAGAAAGAGTTTGACGATAAAGCTACTTAAAGCTTCGATCATTTTGCTATGTTGCCTGATAAAATAAAATCCAGACGACGACTGAAAAGCACGGAATAATTCGTAATTTGGCCAGCATTCTCGATTTATCTCTAACAAAGTTGTATCAAAAAGTAAATAAGAGCACGAGGCTTTGTTTTCATTTTTTGTTTTGTTTTTTTTTTTATATATAAAAATGTACATTAACGTTAGATACGCTTGTCAACGAATATCGTTTGAAATATTGCCAATTGGCTAAAAGATATGCTCTCGATCCCTTCCAATCTTATATTTTTATCTACGACTAATTTAGAAGATCAATTTTATGGAACAATGAGTGTCACGTTTTCAAAAACTTTATAAAGACATCCAAATTTTCTACATAGATAATATATATATATATATATTAATTTGAAATAGAATATTATATTCGCGTGGTTAAGATAGAAATGAAATTTTGTTGACGAGCCAATGGTAACATTTTCTTTCGTGTTAGACTAAACTACGAGATTGTGCGATAAAAGAGATATTAATAAAAAATATTTCACATTTGTTTTTTCATTGGTAATATAATTATCACGTTCATATTTGTTTTCACCCCTTCGTTAAGTACGAAAAGGAATCACAATTAATACGAAAAAAGATTCGTCATTGGTCCAACGAAGTTCTTCTTGACCGTTTACAATACTTACTCTTTTGATTTTATAAGTAAACTCTTTGTCTTTTCAAAGAGTGCATATTTAACGAAGCTTACTCTCAATTAAATGATATCTGTCGCGAGGAAATGAAACAAGTTTCGATAAATATTGAATAGAACGCACGCGTCAACGAATCAAAACTGACGGAGCAGCCCTATAGATTGAATTTTATTATACCATTAGGTCTATGTAGAATAATATCCACGCACGACGAACATTTAAATAGGAAAGATTCGAATCTATCATACTTACGAACGTATGAAAATATTTATCACGAAGAAAACATATTTATAGGTGTAAGAGAGAAATAAATGTAACGATAGAAATTTTCTGTCTCGTTTCCAGGCTTTCCCATTTAAATGCTCTTGTCCAGAGTATCGAATGGCCGCTGAAACATAGGAAATATCGACGGTTGCTACGTACAGCGAGTCGCAAAAATATTCTATTTGCTTATGGTAACGAGTATAAAATGAAATAGGAAAAGAATGATATTTCTTTGCACTTCCCGTTATATGAATTTAAAGTAACGCATTTATTTTCGTTCTAATTGAAAATTGTGATGAAAAAGTAAGATAGATAGTTGGTAATTGTTCGTTTGGTCAAGAATTTGGATCGTAGAGATACGTAGCGTAAGTTTAAACGCAAGTAGCTTTATATCCTAACACAACGTCCGGAGTTTTGCTGCAGGATGGTCGATCGAAATAATACGCAATGCCGTTATCTTGATTATTTTTATCGGAACGGAGTTGTTCTCGGGATGGTTCGATTTTATCGAGATTATTTACGCTGGAGGGTGGTAGGCGAGGGTGGTAAGCGTAGGAGGAAGGAGCCCCCGGCATAGGTTCGTCGTTTTTTTCGGCAAAGTTAGAAACGCTAACGCGTCTCTCTCTTAGGAGAGACTTCCCGAGATAGGAGGAAGTCGGACGCGCCAAAACGTCCATTCTGTCAAATTGGGAAACGCTGGTACCACCGCGGTCGCGAAAAGGTGGTCTCGCAAGGACGTCCATTCTGTCGAAGGTACAAATGCTCGAACCCCGGTGGTGGTCCCTTTGAAGAGGCCTCGCCAAGACGTCCGTTCTATCGAAGTAACAGATACTCATGCCTCGGTCTCTCTGGGAAGTTTGACTGTGAAGAATTTGGTACTCTCCGCGATCGACGTTACACACGCTCATGCCTCTTTGGCGTTGTTGCAATAATGGGTTGTCCAACAACTGACAGACGCTGGTCCTCCGTTGAGCCAATTTCGAGGTCTCCAAAGAGAAGGAAGTTGGATGGGGATTGGTCCCACTGGTAAGTTGGGTATTACTTACGTTGCACTCGACCGCGACGAGGGACTGCAGGTCGAATGCGCTTTTGGCTCGTCTCGGGCTCGTCTCCTGATCGACCGCGACGAGGGACGCCCCGCTGCTCGAACCGACGAACACGCTGTTTTCTCTCGGCCTCCAACACTCGGTGGTGCAGCTACCCTGATGCACCATACCCTGGTGCACCGTGCCCTCCTGCCAGTCCACGTAAACGAGTATTACTTCTTATACCGACTATATTATAATTGAGTTAAACTAGTAATCGGAGATGGTAACATGAAGCAACCTTTTAACATCAACGAGAAGGAACAACTTTCCAACAAGTTTGCATTACCTACCGAACATTATTTTCTCTTACAATTAAATAACACCGAATCGATCAAAGCTAAAATGATTACATGATAAAACTAAAGTCCCGCGTGCTCTTCGCGATTTCTCTCTTTCATTTGTTAAACGTAATCTTTACGATTTGTTGACGTATCTACGAGAAGTTTCAAGTAGAATCGAACGAGATCCGTTTATTTTCCAATTTGCCGAATCGAAGAGACGTAAAGTGATATCTAACGTACACCAGCGGTATCCGACAAACTTTATCCCCGTCTCTCGATCTTAAAGATTCAATTGAAAATCCGGATTTAAGTTGCTCGTTTGTCGCAGTAATCGATAAATAATCGATCGACGAACGAAATCCAACAGAGTTTTCCAATTGGAACTTGGGGAATACGATTAAATAACGCTCGATCCTCATTATCGGAAAACATTCGACTTCGACGACGACGAAAAGTAACGCATTTGTTCGATCTATAACAATAAGTGATCGGAATAGTTTTCTCATTCTTTCTCGTTTCGTTCGATATGACACAAGCGACACGTTTTCTCAAGCTCATTTTTCCTAGCAACGATTGCTGCTCGCTCTAAAAATGATAGCTTAATATAAATAAGTATACTCTTGCTGCAGAAAGAAACAAAATCTTCTTATGCATTCTATTCTTGGTAAATGAAATATACTTGAATTGTGATAAGAAAAAAAGAATTGTAGAGATGGTTCGCTCATCCATGCTGATTCTAATAGAATTTGTTTAGAAAAGTTATAAACTTGTTCGTATCCCGTGTATTGCGATATGAAAATCTCGGAAGGACAACGCTCGTTCTCTTCTTCTCGATCGACTATAAATATTCGGACACGGCAAAGCTAACGTTACAAACCGAGGACGTTGCACTCCTAGGTTGGATGTGTATTTTGGTACGCATTGCGGATGTTGCGAGCTACTCGAAGCGTATATCGATTCTAAGATCTCTTTACCGTGGAAACGTTTCAACGACCATCATAACAACTGGTTAATTTGAAGGCCCCTTTGATAAAGGCGTCAGAATTGCAGAAAATTCTTTTTCTAAACTTTTGCCGCTAGAACTTAAAGTCCTTCCAAGTTCGAAACCTTACGTTGAATCAATTAGAAACTTCCATTATATCTAAATTTTTGCGATCGCGATTGAAAATGAGATAAATCAAGAGAAATGTTTTACTCGATACCACTCCGCGTTTCTCAATTTACCATCTAGCCACTTCAACATCGATATTCTATCTACCTACGTACGCAGATACCTATCATGCAAATGCATCGTATATATACGAATGATAAACGACGTTGCATTAGATTTTATTTTATAAAAGAGATTTATATTATACATCGTAATTTTTAGTTATCTCTCGATTTCTTGATAAAACTTTGAAGATTATCCCCTTCCTATATATGTCCATAAGAATAAAGAAGACAACAATGCGTCGGCATTTGTCCAATACTTTCACGTACGTACTATGTGCGTCGTCGGACATGCGAGATAAGAAGGAAATTGCGAAACTTTGGATGAGTGCGAGGATACGGAACGAACTAGTTTATTTTGACATTGCAATTTGCCAAGGATGCACCAGAATGCATAGGAATGATCAAACGTACGAATTGCCATAACAATCGATTGGGCGCGTCGCAAAGTTTTAGTCAAAGAGAGTCTTTAAGACAGTCGAACCTAGGTTAAGGCTAAGGATATCAAAATTAATTAACCCGAAAGTTCCTAACGCCGCAAGACTAATCCTATCCTTCGTGATTTTACCATGACAAGGATGCTCGAATAAAAAAAAAGTAAGTGTAATAAAGAAGGAATTAGAGTTTTCTAACCGGAAGCGCGTTCATGTCGACCATCGTGCAGCTTTGTCTGTGTTGTTGCTGAAACTTTGGTTGATAGGGCTCCAACATTCTGATCTTTCCCCATCGATTAAAAAATAAGGCTATCGCTGCGACCCAAAGGAAGAGAACTAGGATGACGATCAGAGCTTCCTCGGCTCTAACCACGACCGTTCCGGTTTCTGGAATTCCTGGAAAAACGAATTCAAAGAAACATTTTCTATTTAGCCCATTTTCAAAATCCTTAATTTATCGTTAAAATAATATTAAACCAAGGTAAGAGACAATTAAAAGCGCACTCTTTATTCTCGGCGAAGAGGATTGTTAAACGATAACAAATTTGAAGTTCCTTTCAAGCCCGATACGATAACACACAATTTTAGCGCGAAATTGAAAATTGTAGCGTTGAAAATGAAAGCAACGGGTGGTGCGTTCGTTGTTCAACATGATTCGAGCTGCGTTTTCACTCCTTTCTCCCTCCCAGTAACGTAACGTAAGCGACCTTTGTTAGAGCGCATTTCCAATCAATAACGAGACAAATTTTCAAACCTGAAACATCTCTACTCCAAGCAAAATGCATATATTACTACAATTTAACGAGAAACAACGTAACAGATAAACGGCTCATTTGTCGTCAGAATTACGACTTTTCGAGTTAGTCAATTCTGATTCACCTATAGATTACTCGGTGCGATATAATCGGCACCAATAAATCTGGAAATGGACATATTTATTGAGGACATAGGAGGGTCTCTGTAAAACGGAGCTGGTGCATTTGCCGAGTCTTTTTCTCTCTATGAGTAATGCTTGGATCTATATCGTCTAACAAAATATAGATTTATAGTTCTTTGATGTTAGTTCTGTAGATTTTACGGCATCGAAATCGTGGGATATCTTGCATCAGATATTTAACGAACACGAGGATAAATCGTAAATCGTAATGTCAACGTGATCAAAGAAGATTAAGCGCACACGCATACATTTTCGTTCTTTTGATATAAGATTAATCGATTGAAAATATTTATAAAGCAATTTGATCCCTTTTCTCGAGCTTACCCCACCTGGATATGTTGAATTGAATTCGATGCTGGCATTCAATTCGGAAGGTATAGAACCAGCGAGGACAGTGTCGTCTGGTGCTTCTTCGAGCACCACCTCGATTTTGGTTACGTCACCTAAAGAAAATACAAACATCTCTAGAAACATCTACAGACGTAGATATCTCGATCGCTTATGGGTACTTACCGCTGACATTGATGCTTTGATATTTAACTGGCAAAGAGGTGACATATCGATGTTTTCTGCCTCGATCGTCACCCTCCACCTCGAACTTATTTCTTTCCTCTAAAATTTCAAACAGAAAGGAACGCCTGTTATCGATGAATTTTTCTTAGATTAAACTATTTGAAATGACGATGAGATTTTACTATTTCTTACGATGATTTTCTTCTCTACTTACTTTGCCGCGCGTACCGGTTAAATCTTCATTCATTATTCAACGAGCTCGCGCGTCTGACAAACTTTGATATATGGTGTTTCAACTATCTCGCCTTTGCCATACAAAATTTGCCCATATTACAATTCGGATGAAATTCGATGAAATTATACAATGTTCTCTAATTCGTTGATTAATTAGAAAATAGGCAAAATAAAACGCGTAACAGTGCACTATATTGTATTGTGCTTAGAGGGGATAAAAGAATGAAGGAACGACTCACGTGTGACGAACGGGAAGCTTTTCTCTATCGATGAGTATACATAAATACTTGTGAAAAGGGATGTCGCAACAACAAAACCCAATTCAAACTCTCGTATTTCAGGGGAAGATGTGCTTACCGCTAAAAGCTTGGCAGACAACGGATAAAGAGAGTGAGAAAATTCTGCCGGAGATACGAAAAGAAGGAAAAGATAATTATATCAAAATGTTCGTCCTATTCCTGCACGCCATCCTCGAACTCCAACTCTTACATTTAGCGGACATTTTTTAAAGACAAAAAAGATCATTCATTGTTCTCTCATCTAATTTCTAAATGAAGTAAGTAACGAGTAATTGAAATTGACTCGTCTTAAATCGACTATATTCAATTGTCGAAGAATATCGTGGATTTGGTTACAAACCGCTAACCGGTATTCCGTTATGTAAAGCTGCTAACGGGAAAGGTCTGGTTAGGTAACAGATAATAAGCGGGAACGTTCGATAGATGAAAAACTAGTTGGAAAGATAATTGAAGGGCTGCCGAAGAAAGATACGATGCAGCAGTCCCTAACGCTAATCAATAGAGAAGCAAATCGCGCGACGCGTCTTAGGAACATTTTCAAAAGCACCACTTATTTTTATCTCCTGTGAAGAAAATGAAAGTCACGAAACATTACCAATCCACCATAATATCATCGACGTTATAAACTAAATCTATATCTATGTAATAAAATGATGGACAAAGTGCCATTAACTTCTCTATATATGTACTTACTTTAATCGTTAAACGCAGACGCTTTTCATCAACCCCGGTCAAGGTATTTTCTTTCATAAGAGAATCGTACACTACATAAAATGATAATAAACTTGTTCATCGCAAACGAAAACGAAGCTTTTCGATTGAAGTAATCAGTCCCTTTGGAATCTTCTTCCTTCGAATTTCACGAAGAAACACGTGTAAAGAATAAACGAAAGGAAAAAAAAAAACAAGAAAAATAATTCTAACAACTTGATATTATAAAAAGTAGAGAATGATTGAAGTAGGCGTATCTTCTCGTTTCTTCGAAAAGAAAAAGATTCGGAAATCATCCGGTTTAGATTCTTTTCTCCTACGGCGACCCAAAAGTTCAAGTCTCACGCTGCATGATTTGTCTTACTTACAATTAGTTAAATTTACGGTGGTAAACTAGAAAGAGCATTAAACAACATTTGGGAAGGTACGGCTGTTTCAAACTTGTACAACTTCGATAGCAGACACATACGTGTCCTATACGTACATGTGTGCTATTAATTGTAAGAACAAACCTAACGATCCAACAAATCAAATAACATTTCAAACGTACGAATAGACTGGATACCGTATATAACACTAAAAAATACCTTCGCGATTGTTTCCTTCAATTTTAAGAAGAAATCCATCAAGGAAAAGCATCGTAAAGAGTTAAGAAAGAGATGACGATCGAATTCTCGAAGATAAGGATCGTTTCGATGATACGCTATGTGTCGTCTGCAGAAAAAAGGGAGAAAAAAGGAGAAAAAAGGAATGTGCCATCCACGTTCTCTCTCTCTCTCTCTCTCTCTTTGTGGAATCTACTTTTTTCTCTGTTCTTAACTCTTCCTTATGCAACATTCTTCCTGTCTTCGTGTCAGAATCGAGACAATTTTGCTCTTGACAATACTTTCGCATAACAAACAAGTCCTTTCATCAACTAGTCTTCATCTAAGGATAAGAAATAATTTCCATTTAACAAGGACAGATCTAATAATCCGATTCTTCCAGCGAACAAAATAAGAAAGATCGAAAGAAAATTCGCATGCGCAGACGGCATCTAGACGCGGCAAATGTCTATCGTGTAAACAATCTAGTATGACATTTATTATTTCAAGCTAATCGATGAATCAAACCGATCGAAAGCTCGCGTTCCTAGAAGAATTGTAAGCAACTAGGTGGTTAGATCGTATCTGAAAACTAATCTTATTTCATTAGATAGATCTTATTTATCATAGAACCATTGGCTATCAATGAAGAAACGTTGATCGATAGAAATAACAACATTTACCATTGCTATTGCTAACAAGACCAATTATTTGCGCGGTTATAGCTTCGGGTCAGCGTAGATTCAATTTTTCACGAGAAATGTTTCTAATATATCTATCCTATTACTTCTAAGCATCGATCTGATGCAGGAAAGGTGCCTCAAGGCTACGACACGAGTTTCTCCAAATTGAAGGAAACGCGAATCAATGTTCGTTTCTAATATTTCTCAACTATTGCTATATTTTTCAATAAATCAACTAACGCGAAACGTTATTTATTCTTTGTAGAAAATGTCCTTTACTCGTGATATTTATTAGAAGGCGATCTCAATCTCTACTACACGGTAATTATCGTTGACGCACGGCTTCCCAAGTCCAAAGGGTTTCTATTCTGAAATAAATCGTGCTTCGACAATAACTAGATTTAACTATTCTTTAAATTCACAAGACAACGACTTTTTACACAACGATTATGTTTGTAATTACAAAAGAAAAAGAAAAAAAAACAATTAAAAACGAAAACAAATATAATAGAGAGAGAGAGAGAAAGAGAGAGAGAGAAAGAATTCTTCCTAGATAAATAGAAAAAAAAACGAACGAATCCGATTTTGCTGAAAAAAGGTCTAACAAGATTGTTCGCGGAAACACAATGCGTTTAAAATTTGATTTTCTTCTTCCATAGTAGGCTTAGCCGATTGGGTTTGCAAAAGATGGGAGAAAAGAGAAAAAGATAGAGAGAGAATCCCGTATTTCAGTGGCCTTCCATACCACAAAAGTCGTCCATCAATTCTACGAGTGCTTTTAGGTATCCCGCAGCTACTAGCTCCCGTACACATATGTAGATACCAAAGTACGTATGCACATATACAAGAATTTGCTCAAATAATGTGCATACTACGTTATGTTGCAGGTACTTATACCAAACTTTTTTTAATACCGCAATGTCAAATTTCACATGTTCGCAAACAATTATACAAATCTTGTTTATTTAATGTTTGGAAAAAGGATGATAGTCAGAAAATAAAAGATCGGTTATTCTTTATACGAAAATAAAGCTTCGTAGTTAAGATGACCTAAATATTCGACGGATGCTCATCTTTTTTCTTTCTTTCTCTCTCTCTCTCTCGTTTCTTCAGCTAATCGAGGATGATGGTAAATCTTATGTAAAGTTCTGTAAAGATGTGCCAAGAAAACATTAACGATTTTTTAATCCCATCAATTCCCATTAACGGTAATTATTCATTCGATATTTCTCTTTTCGCAAGCTTTATAATATTCAGAAACTTATTTAATGTACCGAGAATTTTTGATATTTTATCATATTTCTATTGTAATAATTATCTTTTCAGTGATCATGATATTAAACTTGAACAATCAAATTGTTTGCTTGTTTATTACTAAATGATATTCCAAGCATAACAATTTTTTATAGAAAATCATTCATGTAACATTATACTTAAAAAGCATCAAAGAAAAAGAAAATATATATATATAAGTTGTTATTTAACGTATATTTGTTTAAAATCATTACATTCCATGTGGACAGGCATCTTTAATATTGCAAACAAATTAGAAATATTTCAATGTCGAAATAATTACAATAAATTAACGACAAATATCTCGATACGAAGTGATATTATTAAAATAAAAATAAAAAAAAAATAAAAATGAAAGAAAGAGGACTGACCCTTGAATTCGGAGAACCCTTGAGAACACTTTCTCTGACCGATAGCTCGAAGTCGTGTTTATCGATGAATTTACTTGACACTTGTTCTCTGGTCTATTGAAATAATCGGTGGATGCAGGAACCTTAAGCGTCGTAGGGAATTTAAAAATGTTCTAATAATAAGAGAAAAAAGTGTCGAGGGAGGCGCGAAACTCGAACCGTAACCGCCTAACTTCTCCACGTGACTGACAGGAAGAGTAAGTCCGCGTATCCCCTCCACTTGGGTGGATCGGAGAACCCAAACTTACAGCGCAAGTCACGTTTACCCTCTAAGAGAAAGAGAGGGAGTCAGAGAAAGTCGGAAACAAGGGAGTGGGGCCTCCAAAACAAAACACACCCCGACCAGTAAAAACTTACCCAATTTTCATATTCCCCATCATAATAGAAAAATACAATATCAACCCCGTTAGTTCAATCGACAAATCGATTAACTCCATCACACTCTTTTTCAAAGTTCTATGATGTAGCTTTCTTATAACGATGTATACAATTAATAACAAAGAATATCCAATAAAAAGTAATTGTCAGTAATGTTACACAATTTTTATTTTAATTTAATAAACTATAAATTTATAAAATATATTATTTTTTCGTGTCATTTTTATAATATTCTTGTGTATTAATTTAATATTACATATTATATTTATCTCCTAGCCAAGATTAAATTAATTTTTATTCCTTAATTTGTTATTTTCAGATAAATACGAATGTAATACAATTAACAAACGATCAATTAGTAAATCCATTTCATTGTGTACAGTTTCAATAACATTACTCAACATTTTATTAATTGAATTATTGTTGATAAAAGCATACGCATCTAAACCCTTTTCTATCAAATGTACCTTCCCATACTCCCATACAAAACGTACTATTTGCTCTAAATAAGGATCCATTTCGAATGATCTAATAGCCAAGCTTATAGCAATAGAAAATACCTTATCCAAAATATCTGTCGAGTTCTCCATATATTGTATTTCACAAAGTGTAGACTCAAATTCTGAAACAGTGCTTATATTCTTAAATAAAGGATAATCATTATAATAATTAGTTAATAATTTAAACAATTTAACAGAAAGTACTATATAGGATGAACTATCGGTAGCGAGTAAAGTAGCATTACCAAAGTGACTCGATTCTTTAAAGTTTTTCATAAATAGTAATGGATCTAATATAATCGTATTTCCTATTTTTATTTTACCTCCCAAAAATGATAAGTCATTTTTAATTCTAGTTATACTGCTAACACTAAATTGACTACCACTTGGTTGACTACCACTTGGTTGACTACCACTTGGTTGACTACCATTTGGTTGCTTACCATTTGCTTGCTTATTGCTTGGTTGACTACCATTCGATTGTTCAGCACTTGGTTGCTTACCACTTGGTTGACTACCATTCGGTTGCTTACCACTTGGTTGCTTA